>NC_053022.1:330530619-330652035 GCF_003073215.2 Triticum urartu
TCGTAGGATGACGAGGGAGGATCCCCGGTGGAGTATTGTGTTGGTGATTAGTGGACTCGTGTGCGAAAACTATTTTACTAGTGGTGTCCCGTAGGATAGCTTAGCCAAGAGTCAAAGCTGGCTTGCTGCAATAACTCCACCGCCTTCTTGAGAATGAGCATGTATAGTAGGTTCTGATGTAAGACTTGCTGAGTACCTTTGTACTCATGTTTGTTTAATTATTGTTTTCAGACGACAACACCACCCCCTCCAATGGGTTTTATGTAGATCTTGATGTCGACGAGTGACTTGCCACCCAGGTGGTGATCCTGGCCATGGAGGGCCCTATGTAGATAGACAGGCTTCGAGAAGCCTTCTTTCTTTCTAGTGTCTGCACTCAGACTATTTGCTTCCGCATGTGCTTGTATGCTTGTATGACTTGAGTGTCGGGTCATGTGACCCTACCTATATGAACATGTTATGTATGGCTCTCTAGAGCCTTTTAAATAAAGTACTTGAGTTGTAGAGTTTTGTTGTGATGCCATGTTGTATTTACACATATCGAGCATATTGTGTGTATGATTGAAATGCTTGGTATGTGTGGGACCCGACAATCTAGTTGTTTATCCTTGACAGCCTTTCTTATGGGGAAATGTAGTCTAGTGTTCCTCGAGCCATAGTAGTCCGCTACAGCCCGGTTCACCGGAGTCCTGCTAGCCCAGCACTACTGCTCAGGACACTTGACTGGCCGGCATGTGTTTCACTTCGTTCCTATGTCTGTCCCTTCGGGGAAATGTCACGTGGTGACACCCGGAGTCCTGCCTAGCCTGCTACAGCCCGGGTTCCTCGGAGTCCTGTTAGCCCAGTGCTACAGCCCGGATTCACACGCTGATGACCGACATGCTCGATGTGATTCACGTATGCCTGTCTCCATAGGTCTGTGCCGCTTTGGGTTCATGACTAGCCATGTCGGCCCGGGTTCTCTGTCATATGGATGCTAGCGACACTATCATATACGTGAGCCAAAAGGCGCAAACGGTCTCGGGCCATGGTAAGGCGACACCCGTGGGAATACCGTGCGTGAGGCCGCAATGTGATATGAAGTGTTACCGGCTAGATCGATGTGACTTGGAATCGGGGTCCTGACACGCCCACCCCGTGCGTCGGCCGTGCTCCCTGCCTGCTGAGGGAGTCTTGGACTAAGGGGTCCTTGGGCGTCTGGCCTGTTGGACATGGGCCGGATTATTGGGCCATGAAGATACAAGATGGAAGACTTTTTCCCGTGTCCGGATAGGACTCTTCTTTGCGTTGATGGCAAGTCAGGCGGACGGATATACTATTTCCTTTCTATGTAACCGACTTTGTGTAACCCTAGTCCCCTCCAATGTATATATAAACTAGAGGGTTTAGTCTGTAGGGACAATCATAATCAGATAGGCTAGGATTCTAGGGTTTTAGCCATTACGATCTTGTGGTAGATCAACTCTTGTAACCCCATACTCATCAATATTAATCTAGCAGGACGTAGGGTTTTACCTCCATTGAGAGGGCCCGAACCTGGGTAAACATTGTGTTCCCTGTCTCCTGTTACCATCAACCTCAGACGCACAGTCCGGGACCCCCTACCCGAGATCCGCTGGTTTTGACACCGACATTGGTGCTGTCGTTGAGAGTTCCACTATGACGTCGAAGTCAGGGTTGATGGCTCGCCTTGTGATCAAGGACAACATCACCGCCGATGGAGCCCTTGCCTCAGGCCAAACCCTCCGGTTGGGTGGCTTTATCATGACCGCCCGTTCGGCCGGTAAGCTGATGATGACTTCTCGTGTCATCGAAAATCGCCTCCGGATTGACTCTGAATACTCCAGACAGATGGATTCAACGGAATTTTCATCCTTGAATGAACTTCTGGATCGCATCGCCGCCCTGGGGATCGCCATAGACTACGGTCGGATTGGGCTCAAACCCGATCAGAGAGAAATCAAATCTCCATCGATCACCCACCAGATAGCGGCAGTGGAGGAGCAAAACAACAATTCTCCCTCTATACTAAGGACGAACTATGTTCGGATCCCCGAGCTCATAGAGCCAGACACCTATCCACGGAACGACATACTTTGTCCTCTGAACTTGCAATTAGACGATAGACCTGAAAAATCTGTCGATCTCCCGGAATCCGAACTATTAAGATCAGAAATTTCTCAAACTCTAGATCCCAAATTGGGTCAGGGTTCGGATTTAAATCCACCCACCCACCCAAATATACGCGATCTCACCAACCTATGGTAGTAGTCTCAGGAAACAGTCCATCACTTTTGGGCCAGATTTCTCCTTGTCAAGAACAAGATCAAAGATTGCCACGACGAAGACGCGATCTCAATATTCCGCAGTAATTGTATAGACGAAGGAATCCTCAACGCTATCAACCGCCATCACTTATTACACTTCACCGATTTGACAGCCATAGTATAGAAGTACTAAGCAATGGAAAGCGCCTGGAAAACTCAGGCAGCTCATTGGGAGCCGCCAGCTCCCACTCAACCTTTCGTCCAGACAAAAAGGATGCACCCTCGAGAGGCGCCCAACACAGCAGTAAAGAAATCCAAACCCATTACGGGGCGCGAAACAGTTCTGGAAGGATGGCTTGATAGGCTGTGCAAAATACACACAACACCAGATACCATACCTACCCACAGCCTTAGAGCATGTTGGATACTCCGGCAAGTGGCCAAGAGTGGCGAGGATATCCTCACCAAACATACCTCAGAATAACTCCCCTCGGAACACGACGACCGCAGAGTATTGACAGTCTTCGAGACTTTCACTTCAAACAATCGGCGCAAGAGGGCACTCCGGGACCTCACCGAAGTCTGTCACATAGCAACAATAAATCCTTGGAATGACACGGCCATAACTTTCAATGCCAGTGACGAACCAAAAGGCCGGTCAATCCGAGCACCAGCGGCCTTGGTCCTCAATCCAATTGTGGACGGTTTTCGACTTACCAAAGTGCTCATGGACGGCGACAGCGGGTTAAACCTCATATATGAGGATACACTCAGTAAAATGGACATAGACATGAGCCGTATTGAGCAAAGTAGCACGACCTTCCAAGGAATTATTCCCAGCCAGGAGGCACGATGCGTGGGAAAAATCACACTTGATGTGGTATTCGGCACGCCGGATAACTACCGGTCCGAAGAAATAACCTTCCAAGTGTCCCCTTTCAACAGTGGATACCACGCCCTGTTGGGGCGAGACGCATTCACATGCTTTCAAGCCATACCTCATTACAGGTATATGAAGCTCAAAATGCCCGGGCCCAATGGTATTATCACTCTCACAAGTGATCCGGATATAGCCCTCCGTGCTGAAAACAGAACAGCCTCCCTGGCCCTTGAGGCACTCTCTGAGGCCCTTGTGGCCGAAGAGTTAAACGTGCTGCGCTCAATGGTGGATAGGGACGGCATAATCCTCGACAAGCGCTCTAAATCCACCTCCTTCAAACCAGCAGATGAAATAGTCAAATTTCAAGTCCACTCGACGGACCCAAAGAAAACAACCTCCATCGGTGCACAGCTGGACTCAACGGTGGACGCTGCACTACGAGCATTCCTACACGAGAATTGGGACATATTCGCCTGGCACCCTTCTGATATGCCAGTAATCCCATGCAGGTTGGCCGAGCACAGCCTCAATATATTGAAGGGATACAAGCCAGTTAAGAAAACACTGCGGCGTTTTTCCGAACCCAAACGGCAAGCCATGGGGGAGGAGCTAGCCAAGCTAATCGAGGTTGTATTCATCAGAGAAATAAAACATCCAGACTGGATAGCAACCCTGGTGATGGTGCCGGAGAAGGATAAATCCTGGCGCTTGTGCGTCGATTTCTAAGACCTCAACCAAGCTTGCCCTAAGGATCCATTCCCGCTCCCCCGCATCGATCAAATTATTGACGCCACTACAGCACATGACTCACTGTGTTTCCTTGACGCATACTCCGGATACCATCAAATTAAAATGAAGGAATCCGACCAAGATGCAATGGCATTTATCACCCCATACGAGACTTTCTGCTTCAACACTATGCCCTTTGGGCTCAAAAATGCCAGTGCCACCTACCAACGCATGATTCAAACATGCTTGGAGAAACAAATCGGTAAAACAGTTGAAGCATATGTGGATGATGTTGTCATCAAGACTAAGTAAGTTGAATCATTAATAGATGACTTACGCCTCACATTCGACAATCTCCGGACATATGACATTAAGCTCAATCCGGAAAAATGTGTATTCGGAGTCCCCTCGAGAAAACTACTGGGCTTCATTGTTTCCAGTAGAGGAATCGAGGCAAATCCAGACAAAATCCGAGCTTTATCACAATTGGCTACACCAACAGACCTTAAACAGATCCAAAAGCTAGCTGGATGTGTGGCAGCTTTAAGCCGCTTTATCTCCAGACTAGGAGAAAAAGCATTGCTACTTTATCGGCTCCTTTGACGCACCGATCACTTCGAGAGGACAGATGCAGCAATGGCCGGATTGGAAGAAATAAAGGCTCTGTTAGCAAGCAACCCAATCCTAGCCGCGCCAAGAGCCAGCGAACCAATGCTATTATACATATTTGCAACACACCAGGTGGTGAGCGTAGTACTCGTCGTCGAACAAGAAGAGGACGGACACAAATTCCCGCCAGAAGCCGGTATACTACGTATCGACCATCCTAACTCCATGCAAATCCCGGTACCCTCATTATCAAAAGATAGCATACGCGGTCTTCATGGCATCCCGGAAGCTATGACACTATTTCCAAGAGTGCTTGATCACAGTGGCTTCTAAAGTTCCACTGAATGACATAATAAACAATCGCGACGCAACGGGCCGGATTGCCAAGTGGGCCATTGAGCTCCTTCCATTCGATATAACATATAAGCCACGCCAGGCCATCAAATACCAAGTACTGGCCAACTTCATCGCCGAATGGACAGAAGCCAAACTCCCTAAAGAGTATGACACGTATTCCAACTGGGTTATGCATTTTGATGGTTCCAAAATGCTGGCGGGCTTAGGGGCAGGCATTGTCCTAACATCCCCCACTGGAGATATAGTTCAGTACGTACTCCAAATATTATACACACTCTAACAATGCAGCGGGATACGAGGCTTTATTGCATGGTCTTCGGATGGCTGTCTCCATGGGCATACAACGCCTGGAAGTGCGCGGGGACTCGAACCTCGCGATATCTCAAATAAATAGAGATTTTGATGCCAAGGATACGAAGATGGCGGCTTACCGTAACGCCGTTCTCAAAATGTCGGCTCGGTTCGAGGGGCTCGAGTTTCACCATGTGGCTTGAGAGAGTAATCAAGCGGCGGACGTCCTTGCTCGCATTGGCGCCAAGCGCGACCCCGCCCCACCTAATATCTTCTTGGAAAGGCTTTTCAAGCCATCCGTGGTGTGGCAAGGGGAGAGCGGCAACGTTAGTCCGGACCCGACCTTAACCCCAGATGCCGAACATACCGACATCATCAGAGGCTCAGCCACCGAAACAACACCATCAGCCCATCTTGTAATGGCAGTCATTACCCCATGGACCGAACCATTCTTGGCCTACTTCAATAGGCGAGAGCTCCCTGAGGATCAGAATGAGGCCCGCCGCATTGTTCGGCGTTCGAAAGCCTATAAGGTCCATGAAGGAGAACTCTACAAGAAAAGCGCTACCGAAGTGCTTCAAAGATGTATCTCCGAGGAGGAGGGGCGGCAGCTTTTGGCTGAAATTCATGCCGGTCTCGGTAGTCACCACGCCGTAGCTCGGGCCCTTGTAAACAGGGCCTTCTGCACAGGTTTTTACTACCGACGGCCCGAGCAGATGCACATGACCTTGTCCAACGTTGTGTTGGGTGCCAGCTTTTCACCAACCAAAGCCATATGCCACACACTACTCTACAAACAATCCCAATAACTTGGCCTTTCGCGGTCTGGGGGCTTGACATGGTTGGACCCATTAAAGGAGGTAGCCATAATAAAAAATATATGCTAGTTATGGTAGATAAGTTCACTAAGTGGATAGAGGCCAAACCAGTTAAAATGATAGAAGTCGGGCCAGTGATAGACTTTATATCCGGTGTTGTGCACCGTTACGGTGTTCCACACAGCATCATCACCGACAACGGCTCTAGCTTTACAGCCGTTGAGGTGAAAAATTGGTGTGCTAATCTCGGCATTAAGCTCGATTACGCCTCCGTATATCATCCGCAAACAAACAGTCAAGTCGAACGAGTCTATGGTCTTATTATGAGTGGCATCAAACCCAGACAAGTGCGGTCTTTAAAAGAATCTGACAAGCACTGGGTTTAGGAGCTCGACTCCATACTCTGGGGGCTGCGGACCACGCCCAATCGCACTACCGGATACACACCTTTCTTTATGGTGTATGGCGCAAAGGCTGTGTTACCCTACGACATTTTTCATGACTCACCTTGAGTGCACATGTACGAAGAGAAAGAGGCCGAGCTCGATCGGCAGGACAAGTTAGATACCTTGGAGGAGGAGCGCGACGTTGCAAAAGCCCATTCCGCATTTTATCAACAGCAGGCCCGCAGATATCAAAGCAGAGAAGTACGTGCCAAGACTTACAACGTTGGCGAACTTGTTCTACGCCTCTCGGAGAAGAAACATGACAAACTCAAGCCAAAGTGGGAGGGTCCCTTCATCATTGACGAAGTTCTCACTGGGGGAGCATACCGCCTGTGTGATGCATCTGACAATCGCCTAGAGCCGAACCCCTGGAACGCGGCCAGACTCCGAAGATTCTATGCCTAGTGCCGAACTCTTTGTTTGTTTCCTTCTACCTATTGTTTCCAATACTTCTTTCCTCTCTTTTCGATTTTTTCCGTTTTAGCTTTAAAGCTCTTCACGCGGCTCAACCGTGCACCTGTGACATACACATACTCAAATATGTACGTCCATTATACCTAGGGGCTTCTTGGACAGAAGCTTACTATTGTTATTTTCCGAGCATCAAGCTCGTCACATATGTGTGTTCTCCTCATATGTACCTTTTCTTCGCCATTATATGCATCGATATGGCTTAAGTTTTGGCCAAGTTGGGTTGCCTGGCTCCTGTGCTTATGCCCTACGGCCCCGTTAGTTCAACTAGGGCATAAAGGGAGCACCTCTGTGATTGTTACTGTCGGGTCATCCGGATGTGTACCTTAGACTGGGTGAAGCCGAAAGCTAGCGTTCTTAAGGGAATATTCGGTTGGCATACTAAAGATGTTTTCTTCATTCACCCCTCGGTGAGCACCCCAGATGTTACGAACACTACGATTTCTGCAAATGATAGTTCAGACATGCACATTAACGCATGACTACCCAGGGAAAGGAACCCTTAACGGAACTATTCTCTCTGGAAGATGTTTCTTACAATCACAATGTAATATAACATAGCTAGCCGGATACAACTTGTCTGTTCAAGCAACTATGACCCCTATGCCTAGTTTCCACGCATACCCCGGTCTATTTTTTGCCGCTCAGGTATTCGGAAACACTCCGCACCTTCGGGTCTAGAGTTCAAAGCGAAAAGGTCTGCCATGACAATTGTTTTACAAATCCGGCTAGGGAAAAATATGTCAAGGAAAGTACATAGTCACTTAGACTCAAAAATTTCCTCCTCTATACCATCTAACAGGCTGTCTAACTTGCAATCCTATTGGGAATATCGGGTGGCTACTTTGACTTGGTCATATACCAAACTAACGGGAATGTCAGGACCCCGATTCCAAGTCACATCGATCTAGCCGGTAACACCTCATATCACTTTGCGGCCTCACGCACGGTATCCCACGGGTGTCGCCTTACCATGGCTCGGGACCGTTTGCGCCTTTTGGCTCACGTATATGATAGTGTCGCTAGCATCCATATGACAGAGAACCCGGGCCGACATGGCTAGTCGTGAACCCAAAGCGGCACAGACCTATGGAGACATGCATACATGAATCACATCGAACATATCGGTCATCAGCGAGTGATTCCGGGCTGTAGCACTGGGCTAACAGGACTCCGGTGAACCGGGCTGTAGCAGGCTAGGCAGGACTCCGGATATCACCGCGTGACATTTCCCCGAAGGGACAGACATAGGAACGAAGTGAAACACATGCCGGCCAGTCAAGTGTCCTGAACAGTAGTGCTGGGCTAGCAGGACTCCGGTGAACCGGGATGTAGCGGACTACTATGGCTCGAGGAACACTAGACTACATTTCCCCATAAGAAAGGCTGTCAAGGATAAACAACTAGATTGTCGGGTCCCACACATACCAAGCATTTCAATCATACACACAATATGCTCGATATGTGTAAATACAACATGGCATCACAACAAAACTCTACAACTCAAGTACTTTATTTAAAAGGCTCTAGAGAGCCATACATAACATGTTCATATAGGTAGGGTCACATGACCCGACACTCAAGTCATACAAGCATACAAGCACATGCGGAAGCAAATAGTCTGAGTGCAGACACTAGAAAGAAAGAAGGCTTCTCGAAGCCTGTCTATCTACATAGGGCCCTCCATGGCCAGGATCACCACCTGGGTGGCAAGTCACTCGTCGACATCAAGATCTACATAAAACCCATTGGAGGGGGTGGTGTTGTCGTCTGAAAACAATAATTAAACAAACATGAGTACAAAGGTACTCAGCAAGTCTTACATCAGAACCTACTATACATGCTCATTCTCAAGAAGGCGGTGGAGTTATTGCAGCAAGCCAGCTTTGACTCTTGGCTAAGCTATCCTACGGGACACCACTAGTAAAATAGTTTTCGCACACGAGTCCACTAATCACCAACACAATACTCCACCGGGGATCCTCCCTCGTCATCCTACGAGAGAGCCATCCTCGGTACTCACACTTATCTTGAGTCTTTTAGTAGTATCCATTAACTTGTCTATGAACTGTATATGCAACCAAGTAGTCCTTTACCGCGGAGCGGCTATTCAAATAGATGATGTTAACCCTGCAGGGGTGTACTTCTTCATACATGCTCTCACCACTTACCGCCGTTTACACGACATGTACTCGACAACCTTCAAGCGGAAGCCCAACGAGGGTGTCGGCCACGGCCTACCTAAACACTCAAGTCTCTAGTCCAGGTTTATCGCCTATCCAGGTTCCATCCGCAGGGAGTCCGGCCGAGGTTTCCACATACGGCCCCGAACGATGTGAACAGGGTTCCCGAGACACCAAACGGGTGACTCGGTACACCGTGCCACGGTGTATCTACTGCAACATAGCCCACCCCTAGGGTCAGCGCTACGCACGGCCGCCAACACATAACCTACAAACACCGGAAACTAATTGCAACTCCTAGACAGAGTACTAGAGTGATTAAGAAGCCGAGAGGGTCCATTGGTTTCGGGCCCAATGTGTGGTAGTAGCTGAATCTTAAATCACACATACAGATCTCAGTTCTTAGGGACGACCTCAATGAAACAACCCACCATGTACTCCTACATGGCCTCTCATCGATACCTTTACCAAAACATGTTCAACACATCCCTCACATTACCGACATAATCATTTCACTCTAGCCCATCACCCAGATGAACCAGACCTGACACAACTCTAAGCATAGCAGGCATAGCAAGGTAGGAAACACAAACATGGCTCAATCAACTCCTACACATGCTAGTGGGTTTCA
Organism: Triticum urartu; assembly: GCF_003073215.2. NCBI lineage: Eukaryota > Viridiplantae > Streptophyta > Magnoliopsida > Poales > Poaceae > Triticum > Triticum urartu. The sequence continues at coordinate 330,540,302 of NC_053022.1, forward strand.
TCTAGTTACTGTGGCAATGACATGTCATGCAGAGGGTAAGGGTTCAACTACCGTAGCATACAGCAGTTTGAAACGATGTTGTCTTAACGCAGTAAATAAGAGCAGAGGTGAGAACATGGGATTGTATCGATATGATCAATGGGGCTGCTTGCCTGATGGAGTGGTAGTAGGGTACTGCCCTTCAGTTGGATACTCGGAGATATCCTCTGAGGCAGAACCTTCCACGAGGGATACACAGAACATAATCAACACATGACAATATGCAACAATATGATGCATGCTATGACATGGCAAAATGATGTGTCCTGCCTAATGCAATGTGAAACAAGTTGAAATGGGTCCATTTGAACCAAATATTCAAATGGAAGTTAAAGTTCTTATGCATAATAAGTGTGTTAGCTTGTTTCACCTAAACAGCAAGGTTAAAGTGGTTTTTCATGCATGAAACCATTACAGATGGATAGATTGAATTTTTCTGATCATTTTTCACATATAATTTGTTTGATTTGGAGCTATGGTTGATTTTCTATGATTTTTAGAAGTTTTGGCTATTTCCTGGAATTTCCTATATAAAAATAAATCCAGAAAATGAATAATTGCATCAGCACTGCGTCACTGTGACATCAGCGAGTCAAAGGCGCCAGGGCCAGTCAAACCTGACTGGTGGGCCCCGTCTGTCAGTGTCTCTGCTAACTAACAGAGTTAAGTTAGTACTAATTAACTGTTAGTGGGGCCTGGGCCCACATGTCAGTGACCTAAACTAACTAAAATTAGTTAATACTAATCCTAAACTAATTAACAGGTCGGCCCCACCTATCATAGGCTCAGGGGGGAAGTCAACTTGGGCCCACACATCAGTCAACGGGTCAAAACATGGTCAACTCGCCGGCGGCTTGACGCCGGCGACGACAGACGCGGCGGAGGGGCTCGGGTTTTGCCCACAGTCGACCAAATCGACTGCGGTTTGGTCCTACGAGTAGCTGGGGGCAAGCCGCGGCGTTTGGTGGCAGTGGGTGGAGCTAGGGTGGCCGGAAACGTCGCCAGCGACGAGTTTGGCGGCGGCCGGAGCTCGGGTGAGCTTGGACCCATCGCTAGGAGGCAAGGCGAGGGGGCGTGGTGCGTTGTGCTCCTGGGGATGTGGTGAAGTTAGTGGACTAAGTGGCATGGCCGTGGCATGGCCGGAGCCTCATCGACGACGAGCTCCGCGGCGACGCGTGCGGGCGAACTCCGTGTGCTCGCTGTAGTGCACGAGAAGGAGAGCGGAGAGGATAGGGAGGTGGCTAAGCTCACGGCGGTTGCGACGGAGTTGACAGCGAGGTCGGAGACGAGCCGGAGCAAGCGGGGCGGCGGAGGTGATCTGGCCGGCAGGAGGTTGAAGACGAGCTCGGTGAAGACGCTCGGGGGCCTCCGGCGGGGCGTGGCTCGGTGGGACGGTCGAGGAGGGAGTGGCGGAGCTTCAGGACACGGCGGGGCGGTGCGAGGACGATGGTGGACGTGAGAACTACGGTGGCGTGGCTGCGGCAGTGTCAACCATGGCTTCGGGGAGCGGGGGAGAGAGCAGGGGGAGGAATGAGGTGTCCAGGGGGTCGGGGTGGCGCCGGGGAGGCGTTTCGAGGCATCACGCTGGTGCGGGCGACGGCAGGCGGGCAGAGAGGTGGCGTGGGGAGCTCCTGTGCTCGCCGTCGAGCACCTGCTCACCTCGCTGGCTAGGCAAAGCAGCTGCGTGGAGCGGCTGCTGGGCCCGGCCAGCTAGGTGGGCCGGCTGGTGGGCTTCCAGGTAAGCTCTAACTGTCTCTCTCTCTTTTCTGTTTTGCTTTTATTTATTTCCTCCTATGTGTATTGAAATAGAATAAATACTATTTCATTTCCAAAAACTCTGGAAATATTCAGAGGCACATTTGGGAATATTCTCAACTGCCTAAAAATGCTTCCAAGATTATTTGAGCACTTTAAAATATTTATAGCATTTAAAATGCCCAAATTCAAATACTTATGGCTTGTTCAAAAATCTAGAATGGCTCCATAAATTGCAAGACCATTTTTGGCAGAGGTTTTAGTCAAGACCAAAAATGGTGGGCTTTTATGAAGGGCATTTTGGGTTCATTGAAATTCCAATTGCTGGAAATTAGAATTTTCAGGGGGGTGTTGGGGTTGATTAGGCCCCATTTCAAGTTTAAAAGAAATTTAAACATGATGCACATGTTCATCCAATCCTAATGCATGACTAAAAGCAGGGATGTGACAGGGCGCAGGTGTATGCGCGCGGGCACGGTCACGGGAGGTACGACGCATGGACAAAGCTTGTCGCGGCCATTGACAACGACTGAGGCAAGGGGAAGGAGGGGGCCGGCGAGGGGCTCACAGGGGAGCTCGATGGCGTGCTCTGGAAGGCCGGGAGTGGCTCGGTGCAGCGGATCCGACGACGATGACCGGCAGGGCAGAGGCGGAAGACGAGGCCAATTCGGCGAGGTAGTGGTCTCGGACTTTCTCCTATGGGCGAAGTCGATGAAGAGGCGGTCGGCGGAGGCGATGCAGCGACGGCGTCGGGCGGGGCAGTGGCGACAGCGAAGGGCGGCGGGCTTGGTGCGCGTCGGGCTGTGCCCGATCCAGGCAAGGGCGCGCTCGAGGGAGAGGGAGGGCGAGGTGGATTGGTAGGGCCACGGTTTCGGGAAGGATGACATGGACGAGCGGCGAGGTCCAGCGAGGGGGGGTCCAGGCGGCGGGGTCGTTGCCCCCGATCCAGATCGGGGGAAGAGGCAGAGGCAGAGGCGGGTTGGGGAGTGGGGGAGAGCATGGGGTTAGGGTTACTGGCGGGGGCAAGTAGGCCAGGGGCGCGGGGGTGGGCCGGCAGGCCGCTCGGCCACACGGCCAACAAGGCCTTGGCCCAGTCGGGGGGGGGGGGGGGGGTAAAGTTGTTTTCTTTTTATTTTTTGTTTTCTTTTCATTTTAGTAATTTTTCTTTACTGTTTTATCTTTATGCTCATTTAATTTAGTCTTACAAAATATATACAAAAGCACCTAAATTAGTGTGACTAGTTTTACCACTGCCACAAAAAGTTCACACCTAATTAAAATAGTTTAATATTTTATAAATTATAAAGGCATTTATTTAATTGTTTAACCTACTATTTTATTTATTTTAGAGCCTTTAAACACTTTATCAAAGTTTGATTTCTCCACCACAATTATCTATGATTTATCTGTCACCTTTAGAACATTTTAGTTTCAATGTTTGAAAACGTTTGTCATTTGCCTTTATTTTAAATTAGAACTCCGAATCGGTTTTGAACTAACGTGAGTTTAACAACAGTATCCGTGGTGACGTGGCATCATTAGCAGGGAATTACTGTAGCTTAATTATCCGGACGTCACAATTCCCCTCCACTATAATAAATCTCGTCCTAAGATTTAGGAGGTGCAGTAAGGGAGAAAGATCTGGTTACGAAATTCTAACGATTCTTCTCGATCTTGGTTGCTCTTCTCGAAGAGGTTGATACACTACGTTGATGTCTTCATTTCTCTGATTCAGGTCATCATGATGAAATTGGTATCCTTTCTTCGGGAACCCCAGCGTACTTACAGTAGAATAAGGCGGGGTTATTTCGGGAGAACAGACCTCTGCAAGGTTGACTATCTGGTAGCTAATATCGGGGAAGGTGGCGGAAAGTAACTATTGAACTGAAACTTAAGAAAATATTGATAGCAAGGTGAGAAGATATCGTTAGAAGTTTCAAGCAGGCGGGCAATCGTTCGATGCTTGTTACAGGGCATGAAAGGGGTTCAAAGCAAAGGGAATAATTATTGTTTCTGATACCAGAATTGATGACCTCTCGGAAGGTGGCTCATGAATTTCATACGAGGTCACGTGCGAGGAACAACCTTGAGAACAGGGGGTGTACGGAAGAGTCAGATTTCAATCCTGTGGAACTATGGGTTAGGGGCCCACCATGTGGGTCAAAAGTAGGAAGGGCGTTATCATCTTGCATGGTCATGATAGCAAGGCATGTCAAAGGATAGCCTATCAGTTATGTCGGCGTCAACATCGGTACCAAGGGCGAGGGACGAAGAGAACCATTTTCCTGCTCGTTGCATGAGGTGGACCATTAGGCAAAGTTTGCATCCATCGGTGGCTACCGAAATGTCTTCAACAATAGTAACAGGGTCTTACTGACAGAGTTGTACAACTGAGGTGTTTACATAAGCAGGGAAATATTACTGCTTGTATCATATAGATCACAAGAAAGTTTAAACAAAACAATGGAAAGGAACATGTGATCATTAGATTAAACAGAAAAATGGAAAGGAAAATGTGTTTAAACACATAATTCAGAGGTATATCCTTCCCACGGACAAGTAGAGCATGATATCCATGAGAGGATATAAAGTAGAAAACCCTTTAGGTAAGGGGAGAGGAATTACATGACATTACCCATACAACCGTGTTTGGATAATTGAGAAAGAAACATTTAGCATTGGGCTTGAAATGTTCTTGTTGAAAATTGGAGTACCACAGAGATGCTTCGAGATATCATTAACCTGGTCTTTAAGCAAAGGTCGGACTTTGGATACACAAAGGATCCACCAGGAACAACTTCTAGAATAAGTCTTATAATTTACGCATGCGAAAAAGGTTAATCTTGCCAAAAGGGATACTATAACAATAGGTCCTCCAGCCATGTGTGCTAGGCATGACATCACCTTACCGGGGATTGAACTATGGAAGCAAGTTCTGAAACATGAGTTCATCATTAAATCAAGGAGAGCGTGAGGAGGTGGATGGTGGACTCAGCGACAATTCATTGAGATTTACTCAAAAGATGGATTTCCACAATTATGTGAACAAGGAGATAACATTTGTCATATCAAATATATAATGATGTATGCTTGAGGAAAAGCATACGCAATTAAACATTGGTTGAAAGTTACGCCTGAAATATGGCTTTAGGTAGCATGATCAATGTTAGAATGGTGATTCAATCATCAATAGTCTAAGAATGAACGGTCGACTAATAACTTCAAAGCAATAGGGTTGCTAGAAGGGTAGAATCCAAATAGCACCGATCACCTGTTGGTATCCTGGTTGGAACCAACACGAGGACCAAGAAAGAATGGTGATGGTGAGAAGTATTATAATATCAAGAATTAATAGTTGAGGTAATTCCCTCAACATTCTTGACTTAGCAGATGGTAATACTCCAAGATAGAATCATAATGTAAGTTGGATAGAAAGGAAACTACACAAAACATGACCAAGTTTTGTGTCGAGGGGAATGCGAGAATGTTGTCGATGTTAGTGCAAATCATTGAGGGTGCAAGGATGGTATTTCCCATCATGAATTCGATTGATATCCTGGAAGTGCTCAGAAGGTTAATGATGACCGCGACACAATTGTCGAGAGATTTCATGAAGGCGTAATCGATTAATGATGACATCAAGTCAAACGAATGATGAAGCGAAAGGTTATTAGAACCACGGGTAGGACACAAACTCAAAATCAAGTTTCTTGTTCAGGGAGAAATGATTTGACGAGGAAGATCAACGTAAGATTAGCTCACCGTCGAAATTTGTGCTTCGGGAAGTAGGACCAGGTAGCACAATTAAAATTAGCATGATGTATGCGATCAGGCTAGGAATGACATGATGGAGTATTAAATTTGTAAGCAATGGAGAGTTCTAATACTTGTTGAATCGCAATGCGAACTTGGTTCAGTTTTCGGTGTCTTTGAGTGTTTAATAACTCAGAGCCCGTGGAAAATTTGAATCAGTGAGAATGTGGTACTTGATGAAGAACTCATAAGAAGTTATGCAGTTCCGTGATAATCCCGACATACCATGGGGTAATACTCGATGACAGATTAGTAGAGGTTGGACTGGGGTATTGCTTTGCAGAAGACAAGTGCTTAAACTTGCACAAGAAATGGCATCTAAAGGAGAACATGGTCGGAACCACGATTGCAAAAGGCCAGATCCCAGATATAAGATGAACTTATACCAAGGGAATACTTAATTTAAGAGAAGCTTTAATGATAAGGTCTACATCGTGTCCATGGGCATGAACACAAAGTTCAAGGTCGACTCCCACTTCTCCAATGCATATCCTTTCATTCACTTCTCACTTTCTAAGAAGTTGTAGGGTTGAAATTTTATCTGGAAAAATACCAGAAGAGTATGACTCGTGAAAACTTTCGAGTTCACACATTTTAAGGAAGGCATAGGTTCAACCCATCTAGGTATCGTGGAAACATACCACAAGCTTCAATAGTAAATACCACTAGCTCGAAAGCAGAGCATGGTTGAGAAAGCAGAGGATACCATTTACCAAAGGCATTATGTATCCGAGGGAAGGCTCACAAGGCTATTGAATATGAAGGACGATGTTGGATAAATCCAACAAAGGATCTGTCGGTCCATAATGGAGTTGATGTGAGTATCGGCAAACAACCAGAGGAAGTAACAATGCAAAGGCATTGGATTATAGAAACAACTGACTAATTCATAGCTCAAATGCAAAGGAATTGTGATTTTCAAATCAAGGGCTCAGAAGCAAACACTCTGATTAAGGATGGATAAGTTGATTAGACTTACGGATACAATCGACGGTAATTTGATTAGTCGAGAACCAGCTCCTGTTGAAAATGACATCTGAGCCGGAAGGATGAATTCTAGGATTTGATCGAGGAATGTGAGCATCCTCAACATATTGAATCAACGGACTTAAAATGATAAAGACAAGGGATGCCGATAACATTACGAGACTTATGGGATTAACCATAATGTAAGCAAGCAAGAATTTCAAGAGCAATATGCTGCTGAGGATTTTCGGAAGATCGAATGGTATTTCAAAGATTTTTTAAAACACCTGAATAACTCGGGATGAACGAATCCCCGGTAAGTGAGAGAAATTATCCGTAGGGGTATTCATGTGGCAGAGAACAACATGGTAGTAAGATCAAAGGATTCTCGGGACAACAAAGAGTATTTCTGGGTATCTTGTAATAACAAGAGCAACGGGGAATGTTTGTATTTATGGCAAGTGTATGTAGTTTTCCATAGGGGTTGACGGTGGAAGGGAATCGCAAAAGCGATGAGCACAAGTTCTCAGGAGAACATCGGAGAGTATCTTTGAAGTCTTTTGGTGAAGTAGGTGTGACGCCCGGATAGTTAAGCTACAGTAACCACATACGAATGGAGCCATGTCATCACGATTAATTTTCTAAACCTCACCTTGATCCAAATCGAACTCGAATTCAAATTCAAATGCAAGTCAAATTATTAAATTTTTAAATAATAACATAAAAATGTAGGCTGGGTTGCAAAAATTCACTAACTAATGGTCATGAATAATCCAACATTATTTGAATTATTAAAATGCCCTTAAACTATTTTCAAACTGGTCCAAACAGCCCCAAAATAAATCCTTTCATTTTAAACCAAATTCAAATGAGTTCAAATAATCTTCGAACTTTTTGAGGCAATGCAGAATATTGCATAATAATTATTTTGACAAGTTATACATTCTACTAAATTCATTTAGTAACCCAAAGGAATGCAAAACATCTGAGAAAATACAAATCAGAAATAAGAAAAGACTCTCTTTCACTTTAGCCCAACCGCTACTATGCACTGGCCCAGCCCAATGGGGGTCATCCCTTTTCCCTGTACAAGACAGAGGTCGTGGCACACATCCAACCACCATGGCTGCCGCTGGGCATGCGTGTCAGCCATCCTGCGCTTCCCCCGATGGATAAGACGCCATCGACCCCCCTGCGAACCCTAGCTACCTCATTCCTCCCCCACGCGCCGCTCTCTTCCTCCCCCGCATTAGACCGCCACCACCGTCCCCATGGCCGTCGTCGTCTACGTGCTCACTGTCACCCATGCCGCCTAGGACCGCGCCAGGAGCCTCGCCGTCGTCCGCCTCGTCCTCTCCGACCACCACCTCGATCTCGGCGGCACCTCACCGACGGGATCGACGCGTCTTCCTCGCCTACGGCCGTCGCTGCCCCACGCCCGATCTACCTCACTGGAGCTCCTCCGCCCCGTCGGACGCGTCCTCCGCCTTCCCTTGTGAGCGCAACACCCATTCCCCTCGTTTCCCCCTCTGTTCGTCGCTCTGTGGTGCTACCCAAATTCCGGCAGATGGCTGCGGCCACCACGACCGCGTCACGCTCACCGCGCTCGAGCCCTGCGTCCTGGCCGCCCAGTGTGTGCGCTCGGCCGCCGGCCACGCCCGCGTATGCGTGCTGCGCTCCCACGCGCGCGCGAGGCCGCGCCCCTGCTCGCCTGCTGGCTCCTCCCCGTTGTCGCGCCTTCGTCGTGCTCGTTGATGTTGCCTGCTACTGCTTGTGCCGCTGCTGCGTCCTTGCTGCTGCGTACTGCCGATGCGTGCTGCTTTCCTGCCGCTAGGTGCCCCCTGCTACTCTCGTACTACTGCTGCCACTAGGTGCCGCCGATGCCCGCCGTTGCCTGCTGCTGCTGGCCACGGCCATGGCCGTGTGCGCCAGTGTGTGTGCGTGATGTGTGCATAGTTGTGTGTGTGAGCGCGTTGTGTGTGTGCGTATGTGTGTGGATGAGGCTGATCCTGGTTAGGTAGGTTAGCTAATTAGTAGTTAGGCTAAGTAGTGGTTAGGTATAGTGTAAATGACATGTGGGACCACCCTAGTTAATTACCATTTTATTAAACAAAAGACAATGACACACGGGACCCACTTACACTATTCATATGTTGACCAGTCAACCTTTGACTGGGTAAACCCAACCCCACCGGCCCCACTGTCATACTCACATGCTAGGGTAACACTAGGTGACAAAAGTATATTCTGTTTTTAATTTCGAATTAAATTAAATCCAGGAAATCTAGGAAATGATTAAATCTTTATAAATTAATATAAAATAATCCATAACTCGGATGAAAAAACTTTGTACATGAAAGTTGCTTAGATCGGCGAGACGAATCTAGGTACGTAGCCCGTTCGTCCGCCATGCGTCCCTAGCATAGTGAACCTGCAACATTTCACTTTCGGTTCATCTGTCTGAAAACGCGAAACGCCGGGGATACTTTCCCGGATGTTTCCCCCCCTTCACCGGTATCACCTCACACCGCGTTAGGGCACGCCTAGCATCACGCTTTGCTTTGTCATGCATCGTCATGCATTTGTTTGCATTGTATTCATTGTTTCTTCCCCCTCTTCTTCCGCTAGACACCGAGACCGATGCCGCTACTACCCAGTACGACTACGGTGTTGACGACCACTCTCTCTTGCCAGAGCAACCAGGCAAGCCCCCCTTTGATCACCAGATATCGCCTACTCTTTTCTCTACTGCTTGCATTAGAGTAGTGTAGCATGTTACTGCTTTCCGTTAATCCTATTCTGATGCATAGCCTGTCCTTGCTACTACTGTTGTTACCTTTACCTGCAATCCTAATGCTTAGTATAGGATGCTAGATTATCATCAGTGGCCATACATTCTTGTCCGTCTGCCATGCTATATTATCGGGCCGTGATCACTCGGGAGGTGATCACGGGTATATAATGTATACTTTATACATGATACATGTGGTGACTAAAGTCGGGTCGGCTTGTGGAGCACCCGCGAGTGATTCACGGATTGGGGGCTGAAAGGACCTTTGTCCCAACGGCCCTCTGTGTGGATCTTTGTGGCGAAGCGACAGGGCAAGTTGTGACCACCTAGGAGAGAGGTGGGCCTGGCCCTGGTCGGTGTTCGCGGATACTTAACACGTTTAACGAGATCTTGGTATTTGATCTGAGTCTGGCTACTGGCCTATACGCACTAACCATCTATGCGGGGACAGTTATGGGCACTCGACGTCGTGGTATCAGCCGAAGCCTTCGTGACGTCAGCGACTGAGTGGCGCGCGCCGGATTGGACCGTAAGCCTGCTCTTGTATTAAGGGGGCTAGTTCTGCTTCCGGCCGCGTACGCAACGTGCAGGTGTGCAATGGGCGATGGGCCCAGACCCCTGCGCCATAGGATTTAGACCGGCGTGCTGACCTCTCTGTTGTGCCTAGGTAGGGCTGTGATGTGTTGATCTTCCGAGGCCGGGCATGACCCAGGAAAGTGTGTTCGGCCAAATGGGATCGAGTGTGTTGGGATATGTGGTGCACCCCTGCAGGGAAGTTAATCTATTCGAATAGCCGTGATCTTCGGTAACAGGACGACTTGGAGTTGTACCTTGACCTTATGACAAGTAGAACCGGATACTTAATAAAACACACCCTTCCAAGTGCCAGATACTACCGGTGGTCGCTCTCTCACAGGGCGACGAGGGGAGGATCATCGGTTAGGGTTATGCTATGCAATGCTACTTGGAGGACTTCAGTCTACTCTCTTCTATATGCCGCAAGACGGAGGCTGCCAGAAGCATAGTCTTCGACAGGATTAGCTATCCCCCCTCTTATTCTGGCATTCTGCAGTTCAGTCCACTGATATGGCCCTTTACACATATATCCATGCATATGTAGTGTAGCTCCTTGCTTGCGAGTACTTTGGATGAGTACTCATGGTTGCCTTGTTCCCCCTTTCTTTACCCGGTTGCTGCGACCAGACGATGGAGCCCAGGAGCCAGACGCCACCGTCGATGTCGACTACTACACTAGAGGCGCCTACTACTACGTGCAGCCCGCGGACGACGACCAGGAGTAGTTAGGAGGATCCCAGGCAGGAGGCCTGCGCCTCTTTCGATCTGTATCCCAGTTTGTGTTAGCCTTCTTAAGGCAAACTTGTTTAACTTATGTCTGTACTCACATATTGTTGCTTCCGCTGACTCGTCTATGATCGAGCACTTGTATTCAAGCCCTCGAGGCCCCTGGCTTGTATTATGATGCTTGTATGACTTATTTATGTTTTAGAGTTGTGTTGTGATATCTTCCCGTGAGTTCCTGATCTTGATCGTACACATTTGCGTGCATGATTAGTGTACGATTGAATCGGGGGCGTCACAGGAGGCGATCATCTGGAATGAAGGGGCTCTCCGGGAGGAAGTAGTTACGAGAACCTAGAGTTGGAGTTAGGAAATCGTTTAACCTGAATAGAAGAGAGATCAGAATCCCAGAGTAAGGACGAGGAATAAAAGATCCTAATACCACCCAATGGCGACGTGGGCCCCTAAGACACACATCCATGTTAGTAAAAGTTTTGCAATGTCTAGACTCAACTTCGGCCAATGAGTGTGGAAGGGGGATTCCTATCGGCAGTCGGCTTTGATACCAACTTGTGACGCCCCCGATTTGACCGTACACTAATCATACACACAAACGTGTACGATCAAGATCAGGGCTCACGGGAAGATATCACAACACAACTCTAGACACAAATTAAAATAATACAAGCTTTATATTACAACCCAGGGGCCTCGAGGGCTCGAATACATAAGCTCGAATACACAAGGGTCAATGGAAGCAACAATATCTGAGTACAGACATAAGTTAAACAAGATTGCCTTAAGAGGTCCACACTAGTGCACGTGGTCCTTGAGGGAGTCCTGGATTAGGGGGTCCTCGGACAGCCAGACTATATACTATGGTCGGACTGTTGGACTATAAAGATACAAGATTGAAGACTTCGTCCCGTGTCCGGGTGGGACTCTCCTTTGCGTGGAAGGCAAGCTTGGCAATTCGGATATGTAGATCTCCTCCCTTGTAACCGACTCTGTGTAACCCTAGCCCCCTCCGGTGTCTATATAAACTGGAGGGTTTAGTCCGTAGGACAACAACAATCATAATCATAGGCTAGCTTCTAGGGTTTAGCCTCTACGATCTCGTGGTAGATCAACTCTTGTAATACTCATATAATCCAGATCAATCAAACAGGAAGTAGGGTATTACCTCCATCGAGAGGGCCCGAACCTAGGTAAACATTGTGTCCCCCGCCTCATGTTACCATCAGCCTTAGACGCACAGTTCGGGACCCCCTATCCGAGATTCCCCAGTTTTGACACCGACATTGGTGCTTTCATTGAGAGTTCCACTATGCCGTCACGATAAGGGCTTGATGGCTCCTTCGATCATCGGCAACGATGCGATCCAGGGTGAGGTTTTTCTCCCCGGATAGATTCTCGTATTCGGCAGCTTCGTACTGCGGGCCAACTCGCTTAGCCATCTGGAGCAGATCGAGAGCTACGCCCCTGGCCATCAGGTCAGGTTTGGAAGCTTGAACTATACTGCCGACATCCGCGGAGACTTGATGTTCGACGGATTCGAGCACATGTCAGGTGCGCCGCACAGTCACGATGAGCATTACTTAGCTCTGCCGTCGGACGGTGTTCGGGAGATCACATGTCAGGACCCCGATCCTAAGCCACATCGATCTAGCATGTAACACATCATATCACTTTGCGGCCTCACACACAGTATTCCCACGGGTGCCACCTTACCTGGCCCGGGACCATTTGCGCCTTTTGGCTCACGTATGTGATAGTGTCACTAGCATCCATATGACAGAGAACCCGGGCCGACATGACTAGTCGTAAACCCAAAGTGGCACTAACTCATGGGAACAGGCATACATGAATCACATCGAGCATGTCGGTCAGCAGCGTGTGAATCCGGGCTGTAGCACTGGGCTAATAGGACTCCGGGAACCCGGGCTGTAGCAGGCTAGGCAGGACTCCGGATGTCACCGCGTGACATTTCCCCAAAGGGACAGACAGAGGAACGAAGTGAATCACATGCCGGCCAGTCAAGTGTCCTAAGCAGTAGTGCTGGGCTAGCAGAACTCCGGTGAACCGGGCTGTAGCAGACTACTATGGCTCATGGAAGCACAAGACTACATTTCCCCATAAGAGAGGCTACCAAGGATAAACAACTAGGTTGTCGGATCCCACACATATCAAGCATTTCAATCATACACACAATATGCTCAATATGTGAAAATACAACATGGCATCACAACATAACTCTACGACTCAAGTATTTATTCATTAGGCTCCGAGGAGTGAGATATTACGAACATGGGTCTCATGACCCAACATTCAGAGCATACAAGTCAAAGCACATGCGGAAGCTTAACATGTCTGGGTACAGACATCTACAAATGAAAAAGGCTGAGAAGCCTGACTATCTACCAAATCCTGCCGAGGGCACAAGATCGTAGCTGAGGTAACAAGCTAAACGTCGAAGTCCACATGGAACTACTAGCGAGACTGACGTCTCTCTGCAAAAACATAAAATAGGCAAACGTGAGTACAAATGTACCCAGCAAGACTTACATCAGAACTATCTACATATGCATCGGTATCAATAAAGGGGTGGTGGAGTTTGACTGCAGCAAGCCAGCTTTGACTCGGTGGCTATCCTGAACTACGACTGCAAGTAACTCTTTGAGGTGGCGCACACGAGTCCACAAATTCACCATACCAATACACCACTATGGATCCGCTCCTATCTCCCTGCAAGAACGCCATCCATAGCACTCACACTTATCTTGCGCATTTTAGAGTATCCACTTTCGCTTGTCTATGAACTATGCAAGGGGTCCAAGTTTCCATATCCGAGGAATCCGGCTATTCGAATAGATAATGATAACCCTACAGGGGTGTACTTCTTCACACACGCTCTCGCCACTTATCGCCCTGTACACGTCATGTACCTCGGCAACCTTCAAGCGGAAGCTGGGCGAGGGAGTCGGCCACGACCTAACTAACCAACAAGTCTCTAGTCCAGGTTTATCGCCTATTAGGGTTCCATCCGCAAGGAGATCCGGCCGGGTGTCGCTCACGGCCCCAAACGATGTGTGTAGGGTTCCCAAGCCCACCATCCGGGTGCCACTTGGTACACCGTGCCACTGTGCCTAGTCTGTCCCAAGCCCACCTGTACCGGGTGCCACTTGGTAGACTACTTGCACTACCTACAAACACCAGAAACTAGTTGCAACTCCTGGACAGAGATCGAGTTGATTAATAAGCTGAGAGGGGCTGAGTTACCGGAACCCAATGTGTGGTAGTAACTGTTCATGGATCACAAACAGAGAACTCAGTTCCTGAGAACAGCTGCAATGAGACAACCACCATGTACTCCTACATGGCCTCTCACCACTACCTTTACCAAATCGTGTTCACACACTTAGATCTCAACGGTAGGACATGTTCACCACATTCCAATTCATTCCCGATGAATCAGACCGGACTCAACTCTAAGCAGTAGCAGGCATGACAACAAGCATGAATGAGTAGGCACATCAGGGCTCAAACAATTCCTACTCATGCTAGTGGGTTTCATCTATTTACTGTGGCAATGACAGGTCATGCAGAGGAAAGGGGTTCAACTACCGCAGCATGTAACAGTTGAAACGTTGTTGTCCTAATGCAGTAAAAGAGAGCAGGAGCGAGAGAGTGGGATTGTATCGGAATGAACAAGGGGGTTTTGCTTGCCTGGCACTTTTGAAGATAATATAGCTCTTCATCGGTGTCATCGATCACATCGTCGGAAACATCGTCGACTGAGAGGGGACGGTTACCGGCAAACAGAGAAGGACACAATCAATGCAATGCAACAATATGATGCATGATCATGACATGGCACTATGTTGTGATTTGAGCTAATGCATCTAGCTATGATTTAAATGAAGTTGGTTTGAATACATGATTCAAATTCCAACTCCATATATGATTATTTAAATGCCCTTTATTTGTTTTGTCCAAAACTGAGGACAAACATTGTTCAAACATGCATGAAAATGGTACAGATGGATTCCTTGAATTTTTCTAATAATTTTTCATATATAAATTATTTCATTTGGAGTTACAGTTTAATTTCTATGATTTTTAGGAGTTAGCACTATTTTCTAGAATTTCCTGAATAAGAATAAATCCAGAAAAAGGAGTTACTGCGTCAGCACTACGTCACCGTGATGTCAGCAGGTCAACGGGGCGGTCCAGGTCAAACTGACCGGTGGGACCCGCACGTCAGTTTCCAGGCTAATTAACAGGGTTAGTTAGCACTAACTTAATCCTACATCTAGATTAATTAGGGCCCTGGGCCCACGACAGTAAGTCATGGGAGTCAAACCCCCGGTCAACTGGGGTCAAACCCACCGGCGACTGGTCGCCAGCGAGGTCATGCACGGCGGTGGTGCTCGGGATTGCTTCTCCGGCGACCAAACCAACGGCGGAGCCCATCCACGAGTAGCTGGAGCTCGCGCGCGTCGGGTGGTGCCCTCAGCTTCGCCGGAGGTGGCCTAAAAATACGGCGGGGATGGCAAGTGCGGCGGCCAGCGTTCGGGCGTCGAACGAATCGACGTCGCAGGGCACGGTAGGAGCAACGGGTGGTGGCTACGGCTCCGTGGTGATACGCTGAGCGCAGTGGCGCGCTCGGTTTCGAGCTCCAGTGGACGTGGCCACGGCAGCGAGGAGCTCAGGCGGCGGTGCGTTCTCGGGTCCGGTGGAGACAGCAGCTAGAGTGGGCAAACGGCAAGGGGAGAAGAGGGGAACGGGTCAGCGGCTCACAGCGAGGTCGTTGGTGATCTCAGCGTGCTCGGGGACGGCTTGGACGGAGCAAATCGACGGCGGCGGTCCACGGCGGCCGAGGACGGAGACGAGGGTGGTGAGGACGTTGCAGGGCTTCCCTGCTCACTTGGCACGGTGAGGAGGAAGGGTAGGTCGAGGCGGAGCTTCTTGGCACAACGAGAGGGCGAGGGAGGTACGGTGGTCAGGCGGGCGGCGACGGTGGCAACGGATCCGTTCGGGTTGCCGTGGGAGAGAGAGCAGAGGAGGGGAAAGAGGTCCAGGGAGAGAGGGGAGAGGACGAGGGTGTCGGGGGTGTGCGTGGCGTCGTGCAGAGCGTCCAGAGCGACGTCGGGGAGGCGGCGGGAAGCAGGGGGTGGCCAAGCGCGAGGCGACCACGCTCCCAATCCTTCTGGCGCGAGCTGGAAGAAGACAAGGGGAGGAGGTGGGTTGGGCCTACAGTGTTGGGCTGGTTGGGCTACATAGAAGCTGGGCCGCAGGTGAGGTTACGTAAGTTTCTGTCTCTATTTTATTTTGTTCTGTTTTGTTTTTCTTTTACTTTGCCACTATTTTTGAAATTTAAACAAATTCAAAACAGTGCCAAATATCCTCTGAATAATTTATGTTGCTAGATGGACTTTTCCAAAGGCACATAAATAATTTCAGGGCCTTTTGAAATATATTCTATATAAAATGAATATAATCCAAAAGTCAAATACTTATTGATTTAATTTCAAAGGCCCAAAATAAATATCCCTGAGACTCCAAAAATATCGGTTTGAGTTTTACTTTCTTGCCAATATTTTTATAGCTTAACAAGAACATTTTCTTGGGTTTGTTTGAAGCAATTTTTAACGTTGATCATTTTTAGAAATGATCTCTGAGGCTTTTCCACTTTCCCCAATTCACATTTAAATGGAATTTAAACATGATGCATGGATGCCACTCACTGATGCAACTAATTACAAAGCAGAATTCTAGGGCTGTGACAACTCACCCCCACTAAAGAAGAATCTCGCCCCGAGATTCAAGACGTGAGGTAAGAAGACAGAGGGGACACAGAACTGACACAGTCTTCACGATCCATTGCATTTCTCGAAGAAGTTGATTCATTGCTTCAAATTGATCTTGACGTCTTTGCTTTCGAAAACTCCATCCAACACGACGACGACGACAGAAAGAAACTCTATAGGAATCAATCTCCTCGAAGGTCGAGCACTCAGGATCAACTCATGGAGTGAGACGTTGAAACATCTCTTGAGTTGGGACACAAGACATACATCAAGATGGATGGAAAGAACAAATGATGAAAGTTCAATTTGGTAGGAAACACTCCCATGCTTAAGTAGGATGGTGCATAGGTTTCAAGGTAGCGAGGAGTTGATTGCCATGATTCCATAACGGGGCACCTCAGGGAGGGCGACTCGTAGAGTTATTCCCCAAGTGGCGAAAAGAATTACTTTTGATACATAGATCACTGAAACTCTCTATACCAGCCCGAGGAAAATACAATCAATCATTTGAAAGAATTCAAAAGAATGACATCCTCAGTTTGGAAAGGAAGCTGCAGTTATGGGGCAATTCGGAAAATGGAAGGCACATTCCAATTAATACCAAGGATGTAACCTGGTGCCTAAGCGTTCTCTCAAGAACTTGAACATTTCCATACTCATCAAGGTCTTACCAACCTCCGTGCCGAGGATCCTGGCAACACATCTTACTACCATGATGAATAGTGATGGACAATGCAGATGCAAAGGAAGACAACGCTTTCTCAGATTTCACCTTAGCGAGGCCAAGGAAAAAATCTAGATGATCGACCGAGAGACATTGAGCACTCCGCTTCTAATGTTCTCCTTGATGTGCTAGCATAACCCATTTATTGATATGGTTTGGTATCTAGAACATCAAGTAAAAGGCCGGACTTCGGGAGCACAAGAATCCATAAGGAACAACTTGTGGAATAAGTCATACCAAATCCTCATGGAGAAGATGGTCGAATTGGTCGTTCAAGATACTACAATAATAGATCTTCCGGCTAGGTGTGTCGGCCAGAACATCAACCTTGTCGGGACCTACATCATAGATCTTGGAAATGTTCCAGCCATCATATCTGCCTGAGATTCAGATCTGGCTGGTGTCAGAATAATCCAGACTCATCGGGTCTGGAAAGAAAACTAAAAGTTTGCAACACAAATCGACGAGATGACGTTGCGAGATTCTCAGGAAATGAACTAGATAGCAAGCTCTAAAACATGAGCTGGTTCTGCTACATACATGTGAGCATGTTGTCCACGACAAGAATGGCCACATAGTAGTCTTATAATAAAACACTATCGAGTTCAGGTGGGGAACCATCATCGAGGATATCGAAGTCTTTGTATACTTATCGATGAACTTCTTATCCTTGAACAGATCAATCAGTGGCTTGGTGTGCTAGGGATACATATGGAATGAAGGTAGCGAGCCTATCAGACCATAGAATACTTCGCACATGCATGACTGACTTGGGACGATTCCAAAGGAAGAAAAAACAATCTTTCTCGAACTCACGGCGGCAACTTGCACCAAATGCACGTGAATCAGAGAAAGTCACTTCTTTCATCCAAACGTATACCTCATGAGCGGAACATGAAGGCAATGCTTACAAAGTTTCCAATGCTAGCTTTAATGATCAACACGAGTCATGGAGAAGATAAGAATGTTGCCGATGGGCTCAACAACAATTTATCAAAATTCCAATGGAGATGGAATTCCACAACTACGTGAACAAGGTGATAACATTGGTCGGACCCAAAAGATATAATGGTGTATGCTCGAGGAAGCAACCACGAGTAAGACAACATTACGAATATCGTTGGTTCTGATTTGATTTGAGGATAGCCCATACTCGAATCAAAGATTGGATAAGATGATAGGTCCATTAACTGATCACGAGGGTCAATCGATGAAAATACCATCTTTCTTCAACACACATACAAGATATCTCCTAAATGAACTAAGTCGGATAAATCTTTTATCTTCCAACTCTCCAAGTTATTGTTTAGCTTATCCAACTAGTTCAGGGGTAACCCGCGCAGATCCTTGAAGAAAGGGTGGTTTATGGAAAAACCAACTTAATCACGAACTCAACATAGCGGTCAGGTGACAACCTGTTAATACTTCCGAGAAGATATTCGGAACATCAAGAACCACCGATATGTTACTAAGGTTGGGAACAATCTTGCTTTTCAGGGCAAGACGATGTGATCAAGAGAGTGATGGATTGACACAATCCTATCTCATTGATCGAGGAGTGCACCAGGGAAAATGGACTAGGTAGCACGATCAATCTTAGAATGATGATTGAATAACCAACACGCTAAGAATGAAATTATTGTCCATTAACTACCAAGCAACTGGGTTGCTAGGAGTATTGATTTCACACATCACGGTTCACATGTCGGCATTCCGGTCACAACAACACGGAGACCGAGGAATGAATAATGATGGCGTGAAGTATCACTGCGTCAAAAATTCATGAGAGATGGTGCAATTCTCATGACAATCCTGACATAAAGGGGGTAATACTCCGAGGTAGAACAAAACAAAAGCTGGATTGGCATTTTGATCTGCGAAGTACAATTGCTTTGACCCAATCCTAGATATGGATGAGGTACTGGAGTTTTTTTCTCCTAGTCATTCTGAAATAGAATGGCTTGACGGACCACTAGAGTAATAGGCATCGATAAACACGATTGCCAACTACTCCTTACTATCAACTGATAGATGAAGGTCGGAATATAACTGAAGGGGGACAACTCAAAGGAACATATAACTTTCTGAGTTGTGGATGCATAGATTAGTATGTCGAACGAGTTCAACATATTTCTTCCGGATAATCCATGCAGAAAGGTAGAACTGGCAGTCACAGCATAGAATGGAGACCTCATCAAGAGCACTCTTGTTATGATCATTGGTTCAAAGATCTTCTGCCATAAGCAGTTCATGATATTTGGAAGAGGATATACCATGAACCTCGAGGACTATCGCAAAGGATACTAATATCCTAAAGGAACAAGCAACACTATCAACACGAGGTAAGTAGAGTGAATCTTGGGTCAAGAACCCAGGAGTAGAATACCTACTACTAAATGGAATCACGGGATGCTTTCGAGAATGGTGGCCAGAATCATCACACTGGGAACACAAAACATGGCTAGATTACTAGGTGATCCTCTAAGACACCTAGGGTCATAATAATAGCTCCAACATATATGCCGAGGCAACGGAGTACCTCAACTTGACGATTAGTGTGGTTAATCTGGCCCAAAGGAACATCGATAATGGAAAGAAGGGATTTGCAAATGCATCAGACTATTTAGAAACTTGGGATGACTCGGACAGCATAACGGCTGTAAATGCTCAAAATGATTTGAGACATCCTGCAAAATGGTGGCTTAACCACTCAACATCACAATATCAAAGTTCTGAGGCCAGCTATGAACATATGGAAGTAGTAGGAACTGAACTGAGGCTTGAACTCAACAATCCTAGGCAACTACGATTTAGTAACACGTCATCCTGAGAGATAGAAGAGAAGCCTAGTTCTTAACCCCCATAGAAAGGAAGAGGATGACTCAGATCAGAAGGGCATAAGATAAAGGAGTAAAAAGAGCCTTATGTTCCCTTCCACAATCAATTCCCTTACATAACTAAAGCATTTCTAAACTCAACTTCGACCAGTTTGGCTTGGTAATCCTACAGGCAGTCAGGCTCTGATACCAAAGCTGTCAGGACCCTGATCCTAAGCCACATCGATCTAGCATGTAACACATCATATCACTTTGCGGCCACACGCACGGTATTCCCACGGGTGCCACCTTACCTGGCTCGGGACCGTTTGCGCCTTTTGGCTCACGTATATGATAGTGTCGCTAGCATCCATATGACAGAGAACCCGGGCCGACATGTCTAGTCGTAAACCCAAAGTGGCACTAACTCATGGGAACAGGCATACATGAATCACATCGAGCATGTCGGTCAGCAGCGTGTGAATCCGGGCTGTAGCACTGGGCTAACAGGACTCCGGGAACCCGGGCTGTAGCAGGCTAGGCAGGACTCCGGATGTCACTGTGTGACATTTCCCCGAAAGGACAGACACAGGAACGAAGTGAATCACATGCCGGCCAGTCAAGTGTCCTGAGCAGTAGTGCTGGGCTAGCAGGACTCCGGTGAACCGGGCTGTAGCGGACTACTATGGCTCATGGAAGCACAAGACTACATTTCCCCATAAGAGAGGCTACCAAGGATAAACAACTAGGTTGTCGGATCCCACACATATCAAGCATTTCAATCATACACACAATATGCTCAATATGTGAAAATACAACATGGCATCACAACATAACTCTACGACTCAAGTATTTATTCATTAGGCTCCGAGGAGCGAGATATTACAAACATGGGTCTCATGACCCAACATTCAGAGCATACAGTTCAAAGCACATGCGGAAGCTTAACATGTCTGGGTACAAACATCTACAAATGAAAAAGGCTGAGAAGTCTGACTATCTACCAAATCCTGCCGAGGGCACAAGATCGTAGCTGAGGTAACAAGCTAAACGTCGAAGTCCACGCGGAACTACTAGCGAGACTGACGTCTCTCTGCAAAAACATAAAATAGGCAAACGTGAGTACAAATGTACCCAGCAAGACTTACATCAGAACTATCTACATATGCATCGGTATCAATAAAGGGGTGGTGGAGTTTGACTGCAGCAAGCCAGCTTTGACTCGGTGGCTATCCTGAACTACGACTGCAAGTAACTCTTTGAGGTGGCGCACACGAGTCCACAAATTCACCATACCAATACACCACTATGGATCCGCTCCCGTCTCCCTGCGAGAACGCCATCCATAGCACTCACACTTATCTTGCACATTTTAGAGTATCCACTTTTGCTTGTCTATGAACTATGCAAGGGGTCCAAGTTTCCATATCCGAGGAATCCGGCTATTCGAATAGATAATGATAACCCTGCAGGGGTGTACTTCTTCACACACGCTCTCGCCACTTATCACCCTGTACATGTCATGTACCTCGGCAACCTTCAAGCGGAAGCCGGGCGAGGGAGTCGGCCACGACCTGACTAACCAACAAGTCTCTAGTCCAGGTTTATCGCCTATTCGGGTTCCATCCGCAAGGAGATCCGGCCGGGGTGTCGCTCACGGCCCCAAACGATGTGTGCAGGGTTCCCAAGCCCACCATCCGGGTGCCACTTGGTACACCGTGCCACTGTGCCTAGTCTGTCCCAAGCCCACCTGTACCGGGTGCCACTTGGTAGACTACTAACACTACCTATAAACACCAGAAACTAGTTGCAACTCCTGGACAGAGATCGAGTTGATTAATAAGCTGAGAGGGGCCGAGTTACCGGAACCCAATGTGTGGTAGTAACTGTTCATGGATCACAAACACAGAACTCAGTTCCTGAGGACGGCTACAATGAGACAACCCACCATGTACTCCTACATGGCCTCTCACCACTACCTTTACCAAATCGTGTTCACACACTTAGATCTCAACGGTAGGACATGTTCACCATGTTCCAATTCATTCCCGATGAATCAAACCGGACTCAACTCTAAGCAGTAGCAGGCATGACAACAAGCATGAATGAGTAGGCACATCAGGGCTCAAACAATTCCTACTCCTGCTAGTGGGTTTCATCTATTTACTGTGGCAATGACAGGTCATGCAGAGGAAAGGGGTTCAACTACCGCAGCATGTAACAGTTGAAACGTTGTTGTCCTAATGCAGTAAAAGAGAGCAGGAGCGAGAGAGTGGGATTGTATCGGAATGAACAAGGGGGTTTTGCTTGCCTGGCACTTCTGAAGATAATATAGCTCTTCATCGGTGTCATCGATCACATCTTCGGAAACATCGTCGACTGAGAGGGGACGGTTACCGGCAAACACAGAAGGACACAATCAATGCAATGCAACAATATGATGCATGATCATGACATGGCAGTATGCTGTGATTTGAGCTAATGCATCTAGCTATGATTTAAATGAAGTTGGTTTGAATACATGATTCAACTTCCAACTCCATATATGATTATTTAAATGCCCTTTATTTGTTTTGTCCAAAACAGAGGACAAACAATGTTCAAACATGCATGAAAATGGTACAGATGGATTCCTTGAATTTTTCTGATAATTTTTCATATATAAATTATTTCATTTGGAGTTACGGTTTAATTTCTATGATTTTTAGGAGGTAGCACTATTTTCTGGAATTTCCTGAATAAGAATAAATCCAGAAAAAGGAGTTACTGCGTCAGCACTACGTCACCGTGATGTCAGCAGGTCAACGGGGCGGTCCAGGTCAAACTGACCGGTGGGACCCGCACGTCAGTTTCCAGGCTAATTAACAGGGTTAGTTAGCACTAACTTAATACTAAATCTAGATTAATTAGGGGCCTGGGCCCATGTCAGTAAGTCATGGGAGTCAAACCCCTGGTCAACTGGGGTCAAACCCACCGACGACTGGTCGCCGGCGAGGTCATGCGTGGCGGTGGTGCTCGGGATTGCTTCTCCGGCGACCAAACCAACGGCGGAGCCCATCCACGAGTAGCTGGAGCTCGCGCGCGTCGGGTGGTGCCCTCAGCTTAGCCGGAGGTGGCCTAAAACGATGGAGGCAACGGCAAGTGCGGCGGCCGGCGTTCGGGCGTCGAACGAATCGACGTCGCAGGGCACGGCAGGAGCAACGGGTGGTGGCTACGGCTCCGTGGTGATGCGCTGAGCGCAGTGGCGCGCTCGGTTTCGAGCTCCAGTGGACGTGGCCATGGCAGCGAGGAGCTCAGGCGGCGGTGCGTTCTCGGGTCCGGTGGAGACAGTAGCTAGAGTGGGCAAACGGCAAGGGGAGAAGAGGGGAACGGGTCAGCGGCTCACAGCGAGGTCGTTGGTGATCTCAGCGTGCTCAGGGACGGCTTGGACGGAGCAAATCGACGGCGGCGGTCCACGGCGGCCGAGGACGGAGACGAGGGTGGTGAGGACATTGCAGGGCTTCCCGGCTCACTTGGCGCGGTGAGGAGGAAGGGTAGGTTGAGGCGGAGCTTCTTCGCACAACGAGAGGGCGAGGGAGGTACGGTGGTCAGGCGGGCGGCGACGGTGGCAACGGATCCGTTCGGGTTGCCGTGGGAGAGAGAGTAGAGGAGGGGAAAGAGGTCCAGGGAGAGAGGGGAGAGGACGAGGGGGTCGGGGGTGTGCGTGGCGTCGTGCAGAGCGTCCAGAGCAACGTCGGGGAGGCGGCGGGAAGCAGGAGGTGGCCGAGCGCGCGGCGACCACGCTCCCAATCCTTCTGGCGTGAGCTGGAAGAAGACAAGGGGAGGAGGTGGGCTGGGCCTACAGTGTTGGGCTGCACAGAAGCTGGGCCGCAGGTGAGGTTAGGTAAGTTTCTGTCTCTGTTTTATTTTGTTCTGTTTTGTTTTTCTTTTACTTTGCCACTGTTTTTGAAATTTAAACAAATTCAAAACAGTGCCAAATATCCTCTGAATAATTTATGTTGCTAGATGGACTTTTCCAAAGGCACATAAATAATTTCAGGGCCTTTTGAAATATATTCTATATAAAATGAATATAATCCAAAAGTGAAATACTTATTGATTTAATTTCAAAGGCCCAAAATAAATATCCCTGAGACTCCAAAAATATTGGTTTGAGTTTTACTTTCTTGCCAATATTTTTATAGCTTAACAGGAACATTTTCTTGGGTTTGTTTGAAGCAATTTTTAATGTTGATCATTTTTAGAAATGATCTCTGAGGCTTTTCCACTTTCCCCAATTCACATTTAAATGGAATTTAAACATGATGCATGGATGCCACTCACTGATGCAACTAATTACAAAGCAGAATTCTAGGGTTGTGACATCACCCCTGTGGCTACTCCGGCCCTCAATCTAGAGCAGATCGTGCCGTCCGAGGACGGGTGGATAGACCCTGCCACGGAGGCCGCACACTCAGCGGCGATAGAGATGAATACTGGACTTCACCTCCTATGAGACCTGTGTTACCGGACCCTTGGATTCATTCTCGGCCACGGGCTCCGAACCGCTTGCGTCCGTGCCTATCGAATCTGACTGGGCACCGATTATGGAGTTTACCTCCGCGGATATCTTTTAGCACTCGCCCTTGGGCGATGTGCTAAATTCATTGAGGTATCTCTCCTTTCAGGAGACCCTTGGCTGAACTATGTCCGGCTTGAGTGGGAAGCGAACGAAGAAATTCATTCCCCATCCACCACCCACTTAATAGCCACTATCGACTACTTAACCAACATGCTTGATTTCGACTCCGAAGACATCGACGGTATGGATGACGATGGAAGAGAAGAACAGGAACCACCGCCCACAGGGCGCTGGACAGCCACCTCATCATATGATATATACATGGTGGACACCCCCAAAGAAAGCAATGGCAATAAGGCAACGAAGGATAATCCCCTCAAGAAGCAATCTAAGCACCGGCGTCATCGACGCCACTCTAAGCCCCGCCATAGCAAAAGCAGTGATACCGACACAAGAGACAATAATGCTGTAGACAGTGCCGAAGACGAAGACAATCTCCTCCAGCCAGGCTTCGAGCGGGAGGATGGGCACACGAGCCCTAAGGAACAAGCGACAGACGGAGAATCAGGGGATGGCAACTACATGCCCCTCTCCAAAGACAAAGCGAGCCTCGGTGACGAAGAATTCATCGTGCCTGAGGATCCCGTCGAGCAGGAGCGCTTCAAGTGTCGGCTTATAGCCACAGCAACAAGCCTGAAGAAAAAGCAGCAGCAGCTTCAAGCTGATCAAGATCTGCTAGCGGATAGATGGACCGAGGTCCTGGCAGCCGAGGAACACGAACCCGAGCGCCCAACCAAAAGTTACCCAAAGCGCAGGTTGCTACGCCAACTTGAGGAGGAAGCATTAAAGCCTACACTACCAGTGTATGATGCGGCTGACCGGCCACCTCGTGGCCGAGACAAAGCGGCATATCAGCCCGAAGTCCAGCCCGCACCCTGTCGCCAGTCAAACAAAAACACCAAGGCCCGGGGCTACACGCAGGACCTGCGAGACATGTTGGAAAACAAAGCAGGACATACAAGATCGATCTACTGTTCACGGGGGCTTGCCCCAACGCGTGACGACGACCATCACGCTGGATATACTAAAAGCAAATCCGTTCGGGCCAAATATGGCAGACAAGACTCGTACGAACTGCGTCGTGATATAGCCCGGCACAGAGGCGCCGCACACCTCCTATGCTTCAACGACGAAGTAATGGATCATGAATTCCCAGAAGGGTTTAAACCCATAAACATTGAACATAAGATGGTACAATAGACCCCGCGGTATGGATTGAAGATTTCCTCCTCCACATCCACATGGCCCGCGGTGACGATCTACATGCCATCAAGTACCTCCCACTAAAACTCAAAGGACCGGCTCGACATTGGCTGAATAGCCTGCCGGCAAACTTCATTGGCAGTTGGGAGAACTTGGAAGACGCATTCCTTGACAACTTCCATGGCACTTATGTGCGACCACCGGATGCTGATGAATTGAGTCACATAACCCAACAGCTCGGGGAGTCCGCCAGGAAATTCTGGACTCGGTTTCTAACTAAAAAGAACCAAATCTTCGACTGTCCAGATGCCGAGGCCTTAGCGGCATTTAAACATAACATCCGTGATGAGTGGCTCGCCCTACACCTCGGCCAAGAAAAGCCAAAGTCCATGGCAGCCCTCACGACACTCATGACCCGCTTTTGTGTGAGCGAGGATAGTTGGCTGGCTCACAGCAACAACACATCTAAAAATCCTGGCAATTCAGATGCCAGAGATAGCAATGGCAAGCCACGTCATAACAGACACAAGCGCCACAACAATGGTGACAACTCCGAAGACACGGCAGTCAATGCCGGATTCAGTGGCTCTAAATACGGTCAGCGGAAAAAGCCGTTCAAAAGAAGCAATTCGGGCCCGTCTAGTTTGGACCGCATACTTGATCGCTCGTGCCAAATTCATGGCACCCCCGATAAACCAGCCAACCACACCAATAGAGAATG
Organism: Triticum urartu; assembly: GCF_003073215.2. NCBI lineage: Eukaryota > Viridiplantae > Streptophyta > Magnoliopsida > Poales > Poaceae > Triticum > Triticum urartu. Next base: position 330,566,860 of record NC_053022.1, read on the forward strand.
CTGGGTGTTCAAACAGGCTGGCAAGTTGAATGCCGTAAACAAGGAAAAGGGGCTGCATAGCGACGATGAGGAGGAGCCCCGGCCGCCGAACACAGGTAGACAGAAGAAATTCCCTCCCCAAGTGAAAATAGTGAACATGATATACGCAACCCATATTCCCAAGCGGGAATGGAAGCGTGCGCTAAGGGACGTCTACGCGATGGAGCCAGTCGCCCCAGAGTTCAACCCATGGTCTTCTTGTCTGATCACTTTCGATCGCAGGGACCACCCTACTAGTATCTGTCATGGCGGTTCTGCCGCATTGGTCCTTGACCCCAACATCGACGGATTTCACCTCACTCGAGTCCTTATGGACGGTGGCAGCAGCCTGAACCTGCTCTATCAGGATACAGTGCGCAAAATGGGTATCGACCCCTCAAGGATCAAACCCACAAAACCACCTTTAAAGGTGTCATACCAGGTGTAGAGGCCTATTGCACGGGCTCAATCACACTGGAAGTGGTCCTCGGATCCCCGGACAACTTCCGAAGCAAGGAGTTGATCTTCGATATCGCCCCCTTCCGCGGTGGCTATCACGCACTGCTCGGACGAACCACATTCGCCAGATTCAATGCGGTACCGCATTATGCATACCTCAAGCTCAAAATGTCAGGACCTCGCGGGGTTATAACAGTTAATGGAAACACAGAACGCTCGCTCCGTACGGATGAGCACACTGCGGCCCTCGCAGCAGAAGTACAAAGCAGCTTTCTGAGGCAAACCGCCAATTCGGCGATACAGCCCCCGGACACCTTCAAGTGAGTCCGGAGTACCCTGCAATAGGATCGCCCGGCACGTTCTGAGCTCGCCTAGCAATCCGGCGTCCATCCCAGTCCCAGTCAAGCGATGAAATTTGCACCGCACGTCCATAATTACGCACTCAAAACACCATGGGCATAGGCGGAGGCACGACTATGGCACGGCCCACAATGCGGCTCAACCACCTCAGGACAAGTATACCTTTACCATTTTCTTCCTTTCAGGACCCTATTCTCTGAAGGCCCTCTCCAATACCCTGATTATCGGACCCATCACAGGAAGGAAACACCAAGGAAGCAAGAAGCTTTGACGTACAAGGGAATCACCAGGTGGTCTCTGATAACGATCGCTATACCTATTTTACATACCCACACGCAGACTGCCCTTGGATAGGACATGTCAAATAGTCCTATTTTTGCTTATTGCACTACTTGTATACATACTCTTCGATGTATCATTTAAATAAATAGCGTTAGCTTATTATTGCTTTTTTTCCTGTCGGCTCATTTAGGAAAAATTGCAACCGTACATTCTGGTACGTCCAGTGCGCCAGGGGCTTCAGTGTACCCCATAACACGGAAAGAAAAAGTCCGAACACTTTCGACAGTGCATCACCCCGAACTTATAGCATTATATGCATCAACTCCGAATCATGTCTTGGGTCAATAGTTGGGTTTGCCCAGCTCCCATGTTTTGGTACCTTACGTTCCGCTATATCGGCTAAGGTAGCACTGGGAGAACTACTGCGATTGTGTCCCGGTTCTTCCGGACGAACACCTCATTAGAGAAAGCCGAAAACTGACTGTCATGATGCGGCGAGAGTTGGTCTCAAATCCTTAAAGATTTTTTCTGCTTCGGGCAAGGAATCGGCCTTGTCCGATTTAGGCGTATATAGCACCCCAAGCTCGGCCTTTCGAATACTAGGGGCTTTGCCAAAATTTAAAATTGTAGACTTCTATGGCTAAGTGAGAGTGATAAAGTTGTATAGTCCGATTGCCTTGTTCGCTGCGCTAAACACCTCCTTAAAGGACCAATTTTTTTGGATAAAGAGTGTTTAAGATTTATTCTGAACACCTCGGTACTAATTACATGGGGCAGAAGCCGACGACTCGCCAACTCTCAGATTTTATAAATGGCCGCACAGAAGGTAATATTTTAAATCGACAAGCGTTATATAGCGCACAAGAACTCATTTTCATATTACAGGATCATGAGTACATTCATTCAAATATTACATCCTTAGCACATTCCTCAGCCACAAGGCGGGCACCCTTCAGGACACTATCATAATACTTTTCGGGGTGGCGATGCTCCTTGCCCTCCGATGGCCCCTCTTTCACCAGCTTTTCGGCGTCCATCTTCGCCCAGTGCACTTTCGCACGGGCAAAGGCGCTGCATGCACCTTCAATGCAGACGGACCGCTTTATGACTTCAAGTCGTGGGCAGGCATTCACAAGTCGCTTTACCAGGCCGAAGTAGCTGCCAGGCAGGGGCTCGCTAGGCCACATCCGGACTATGAGACCCTTCATGGCCAGTTCGACCGCCTTGTGAAGCTCGACCAGTTGCTTCAGTTGGTCGCTCAAGGGCATCGAATGTTCGGTCCCAGTATATTGAGACCATAACAAATTTTCCGTCGAGCTCCGTTCCTTGGCCCGGTAGAACTCATGGCATCCGATACGCTGCTGGGTAGATCTGCGAACGCTCCTGGAGAGCTCCGAATTCGGGTAAGTAAAAGGGAAGTTTCCTTCACATGCTTGCTTTGCATAATGAATGCCTTACCCGCCGCTATCTTCTTGACCGCCTGAATCTCCTGGAGGGCCTTTTGAGATTTGGCCTTGGCATTTTGTGCGTTCTCGAGGGCCTTCGCAAGCTCGGACCCCTGCATCTTAGAGTCACGCTCCAAGGACTCGTATTTTTTGATGAAATCCTGGAGCTCTTGCTGAACCTCGCCGACTCGGGCCTCTTGCTTCTCGCGCTCGATGCTCTCCTGGGCCGCTCTGTCTTTGGCCTTGGACAGCGCCTTCTTCAGGGCCGCCACTTCGGTCGTGGCCCCTAGCAAAATTCATGATGATCCCATGATCTAGTAACCACCTTTTTTCTTTATCAATATACAGACGGGGTATCACTTACCTTTGTTCTCTTCGAGCTGCCTCTTGGTAAGGCCGAGCTCTTCCTCGGACCACTCAAGGTCCCGCTTCAGTCCGGAGACCTCCGCAGTACGAGCGGCAGCGGCCAGCAGCGAAGCCTGCTTATTCACATAGACATATTCTGATTAGACTCCTGTGATTATTATTTTATCCTCTGTTTGGCCTTTCTTTGCGAACACCAAACAGAGTATCAAGGGCTACTGTCTATACTGTGATATTTTCTCATAATTTGATTACTTACCTCAAAGCCTGTTAGGAGGCTGGCACAGGCTTCGGTCAGTCCGCTTTTGGCGGACCGAACCTTCTTGACCACCGCACTCATGATAGTGCGGTGCTCTTCGTCAATGGAAGCGTCGCGAAGCGCTTCCAGCAAGTTGTATGATGCCTCTGGATGGAAAAAGGCCATCGGTGCAGACGGCTCGCCCCCCGTAGCGAGGGGTCGCCTGACAAAATCCAGAACCACTGGAGGTTCCGGATAGGGGCCAAACTTGCTGCGGTCCCCGGCATTAGAGCCCACGGGAGTCTTGCCCCCCCATGCGCCCAGTCGGTGCCCTTTGAGACAACACCTTGATGTCGTCCGTAGGCCAGGGGGAGGTGGCTGTCGGGAGTGAATCGCTGTTCATCGCCGACTGGCCCAAAGACTCATCCGAAGAGGATACGTCGATATGGGCTTTGGATGGGTTGCATGATCATATTTGACATGATAAGAAGTAATCAAACAAAACATACCAAAACTATTATAGTATCCGGATACTTACGACTTCGCCGGGGGCTTGTCCCTGGGCAACCACTCCTCATCGCTGTAAGCGGCTGTTGTGGAGCAGTCCGGAAGGAAGGTCCTTCCCTTCTTGGACCCTTCGGCCTCCCTAGATGGGGCGGCCTTCCTTTTCTTGTCTCCCCCGGCTGGGGGGAGAACTTTCCTCTTCCTCCTCCTCGTTTTCGTGGGAGGAGTGCGCCTCGGTGTTTTTAGACAAGGAGTTCGATATAACCTTGCGCCGGAGACCTTTTCTGGTCCCCGCGGCCTTCTTCTTGGCCTTCTTCTCCGGCGCTTCATAGGGCGCCGGAACCAGCATCTCCATTAAGAGAGCCCTTGTTGGATCTTCGGGCAGTGGGGTCGGACAATCGATCTGCTCCACTGTCGCTACCCAGTCCTTTTAAAATGGCGTGGAGGCTTAGATCCCTCACATGATTATACTAGGGAAAGGAACATCTTATGAGATATAAAGAGCTTACCGGATTGGCAGGGCGCTTTGCGCTGAGTCCGCGATCCTCGGTAAGGGGAGGAGGTACCTCGGCGGCCTTGAACAACACCCTCCAGACGTCTTGGTGCGTTGTGTCAAAAAGCTCTCACAGCGTCTGGTGCTTGGTCGAGTCGAACTCCCACATATTGAATGCCCGTCTTTGACACGGAAGGATCCGGCGGAAGAGCATGACCTGGACCACGTTGACAAGCTTGATTTTCTTGCTTATCATATTTTTAACACAGTTCTGGAGTCCGGTCAGCTCCATCGATGAACCCCAGGATAGGCCCTTCTCTTTCCAGGAGGTGAGCCGCGTGGGGACGCCAGATCGAAATTCGGGGGCCGCCACCTAGTTGGTGTCGTGCGGCTCAGTGATGTAGAACCACCCCGATTGCCACCCCTTCACGGTCTCCACATAGGAGCCTTCGAGCCAGGTGACGTTGGGCATTTTGCCCACCATGGCGCCTCCGCACTCCGCTTGCTGGCCGACCACCACCTTCGGTTTCACGTTGAAGGTCTTCAGCCACAGGCCGAAGTGGGGCTTGATGCGGAGGAAGGCCTCGCACACGACGATAAACACCGAGATGTTGAGGATGAAATTGGGGGCCAGATCATGGAAGTCCATCCCGTAGTAGAACATGAGCCCACGGACAAATGGGTGGAGGGGAAATCCCAGCCCGCGGACGAAGTGGGTGAGGAATACGACCCTCTCATGGGGTGCTGGAGTAGGGACGATCTGCCCCGCGTCTGGGAGCCGGTGCGCGATGTCTGCGGCCAGGTATCCGGCTTCCCGAAGTTCCGTAATGTTCTCCTCCATAACGGAGGAGACCATCCACTTGCCTCCCGCTCCGGACATGTTTCGAATGGCTTTGCGGAGAAAATGAGAACTTGGGCGCTGGAGCGCAAGTGCACGAGAATGGATGGGTAGGGGAAGAAGAAGGCGTGGGTGAAAAAGAGGAGTCCTTGTCCCTTTATAAAGGCAGTAGAAACTGTGCGCCTCCCTACTTGCCCCATAAAATCGCCTATTCCCCAAGCGCCGCGATTGATGGCGCGGTTGGGTTACCCATATCCGTATTGTTGAGAATCCCGTGATAAGGGGAACACGATCTCTGCTTTGACAAGATGTGCCAATAAACCCGCCTCGCAACACGTGCAATGGCAGACAGGGAAAAGCGGTTCGTAATGACCGGGCCACGGCAAGACGTCACGTTATAAAAAGTTGCAGCAGATTGGATTTGTGGAATAATATACTCTCTACGGTGGTATGTGGAATTTATTTTGCAGAGCCGGACACGATCCTTGTGTTCAAAATATTCTATGGAGTATTCGGAGAAGGAACCCGCCTTGCAATGCCGAAGACAATCTGCGCGCCAAACTCAACGACATTGAAGCCTGGTTCAGGGGCTACTAAGGGAGTCCTGAATTAGGGGGTCCACGGTCAGCTGGACTATATACTATGTCCGGACTGTTGGACTATAAAGATCCAAGATTGAAGACTTCGTCCCATGTCCGGGTGGGACTGTCCTTTGCGTGGAAGGCAAGCTTGGCAATTCGGATATGTAGATCTCCTCCCTTGTAACCGACTCTGTGTAACCCTAGCCCCCTCCGGTGTCTATATAAACCGGAGGGTTTAGTCCATAGGACAACAACAATCATAATCACAGGATAGCTTCTGGGGTTTAGCCTCTGCGATCTCGTGGTCGATCAACTCTTGTAATACTCATATCATCAAGATCAATCAAGCAGGAAGTAGGGCATTACCTCCATCGAGAGGGCCTGAACCTGGGTAAACATTGTGTCCCCCGCCTCCTGTTACCATCAGCCTTAGACGCACAGTTCGGGACCCCCTACCCAAGATCCGCCGGTTTTGACACCGACAGACCTAAACAAACGGTTTTTACCCCTTTCCACGATGACATTTGGAACCGTCGCCAAGTGAGTGTGGGCGATAGGGGGGTCCTTCCCACACGACCCAGAAACCGTCGGGAATAGGGAGCCTTGATGCATACAGTTCTCCCTATATAACCGTTTCTGATATCTCGAATATCCCAAACGCTTCATCCTTGCTACTCATTTGTGCTTGCATTGTCATCACAGTCAGAGTTTTGTGGTTCTGCCTAAAACCAGGCAGATTCTAGGCACGGGAGCTTTCTAGGCAGATTCCAGGCACAGGAGATTTACGATGCTTGGCACATCAGAAATATTTCATGATTATAAACCGTGTACGATAGGTAGACAATCACACATGTTTAGTTTTCCCGCACCGTATGTGATAGTGTCTGACATCACACACGCTTTGCGAACGGCAACTGTGCATGCTTGCACACGTTTCCTCTTTGTGAACCATATTGGATTATGGTGTATATCGCAAACGTTTGTGTTTTACCCACCGTGTGTGCCGTAATGACCTGCACAACATAATTTCGCCCTAATTTACTTGCTGCTATTTAAAATTTTACCTAATTTAAACTTGAAAGTAGGCTATAGCTTTATTCATATCCATCTGGTTCAAACAACCAATGCATTATTCGATTCACAGGTGCATATGTTTAAGAATTACAGAAGCACCAAATAAAGAATGATGTACCAGGGTTCTATACTTGTACTTAGGGCTGGAATTCGAGCCGAGTCGACCCAGCTCGGCTCGACTCGCTAGAGCTCGTTTCGTTAACGAGCTAGCTCGACTCGACTCGTTATTATTAACGAGCTCAAATCCAAGATTGGCTCGGCTCGTATAACTCGCGAGCTGGCTCGTTTAGCTTGTTAAGCTCGTTAAAGATATGAACATAAAACCCTCAAATATTATAAAAATTATTATGTATATATTAAACATATATATCACTAAACAATAGTAATTTCCTTGTAACGCATGAGTCTCCTAGGTGGTTGGGCCTTCAATGGCTAGGCCTTGTGTTGTGTGCCTGGGACATAGGGCGCTGAGTGGCTGCTTTTTTATATTGGGAGTGGCTGATCTTTTGTACCGAGCCTAACGAGTTGCACGAGTACTCGTGAGATTGGCTCGTTTAACTTGGTCTATAAACGATCTTAAACTAAATCTCGGCTCGGCTCGTTATTCTTCGAGTTCGAGTCGATTCGAGCCGAGTCACGGGCTACTTGTTTAGCTCACGAGCTTCGATCTTTTTTTCCAGCCCTACTTGTACTATTACAGATGGTAAAGAAAGAGGCGACAGACATTCCAGTTGCTGAACAAGGTGAAGCGGAATGGCCCTATTGTGCTCTCCTGGATGCAGAAGGCATGTAGGACTCTAGTCCAACCCCTTGTGATGGTCGGCCGCCAATCATGTAGTTTGAGAGGCAATCTTGAGTAAACTGCTTCAGGATCCACTGCAAAAGAAAAAAGATTCAGATATTGTCATCTAACACAACTCATTACAGGCAGTAAAAAGAAGGCTACAGGGTTCTTACTTACGATCCTGCAATTCACTGTTGTCTTACATAAAGTGTAAACAAATAGTTCGATTGACATCTTTTGACCCATTTTAGTAACAATCTTTATCAGTTTCCTCAGTTGATGATGGTTCATGAATATCTCATTGCCCCATGCGTAGAAAGGGTCGAAGTGTGGATCTTTGGCAATGATATATGTACCTAAAAGCACCAAGTTAATATTAGAAGCTAAACAACAATTGAAAAATGATGTAGTACAACATTCCATCCATCCCATTATATAAGATTTTATTACATGTATATCTAGACATCATCAGAACATTAAGGTAACACTCTTCCTTGTTGCTATGTAGCCTGGGATTGCATATTTAGTCATTCAGTACAATGCATGTTGCTAAACAACAATTGAAAAATGAAAAGGCATGTTAGCTGCAATATCCTTAAAAGCAACCAAATATCGTAATTCATAGTGGTATTGTTGAAACTGTTATTGATGAAATTGAACTGAACAGCAAATAGTTGCACATATAGAGCATCACACTATGAAGAACTAAAATAAACAAGTCATAAGGACATCTCTAGGCGATCCTTAAAAAGTTAAAGGACTAAAACCCTTAGTGGATATGTATATACTCAAGCAATTTTTGGCCTTTTCTATTCGATCCCCTAAACTTAAGGTTGTAAACTTCAATTTGATCAAGTTCAAAGCAGGTTCAACCGAAAGTAGCATGCATTCAAACATAAACATAGATAGTTTTGCATAACCGAACATAAAACATAAATTTAAACTAAGCTAAACTACTTTCGGTCGAAGTAGAGGTCGAGCCAATCCTTCCTCGTCATGTACGGTGTGCCGTGAGTGGGGTCCGGGTCAATACCATCGTTGGGGAAGGCACTCCTCCACTCGTCAACGTCGATCTCCTTGTCTTGGGGGCCCACCTCGATGCCCTCCGTGCCACCGTCGCCACCGCCTTCGACCTCGTCATCAGAGGAGAGCGCGATAACCTCGCCGCCCTCCGCATTGCCGTCCTCGCCGCCTTCGACCTCGTCATCAGAGGAGAGTGCGATAACCTCGCCGCCCTATGCGCCGGCAAAGATCGCCCGCTCCGCCTCCACGAGCTCCGGGTGCTGCCGACGGAGCTCTTGCATGTAGGCCTCGTCGGCGGCCTTGGCCTCAAGATGCTCCCACGCCTCACGGTTCTCCTGCGCCATAGCTGAGCTCACCACCCCTGGCTTCGGCGGAACGAGGTGGACCAGACGTGTGCCGAAGGGGAAATTGAGCCTAGCCACCGCGCCGTGGTAGCGGACCTGCCAGCGGTCCTACTCCATGGTCGCGAGCTCGGCCGTGTGGAAGCTACCGAGCCACCGGCGGGTGAGGATCTCTCGATCTGTAATCTCAGTGACCCACGTCCCCCACTGGCGCTGCCGGACCCCGAGGTAGGACTTCGTCGGCTGCCGGGTCCGGGGGAGGACGGGGAACTCCTTGAACCGACGTAGGAGCGCTGCGGCAAGCAGATCGGGGGACCGGCGACGGCGGATCGGTCCCGCGGAGGACGACGAGGACACCTCGGTGGCCACCTCGCCGGCGTCGGGCGAAAAGGCCACGATAAACCACTTTTTGGCCATTGGCTTCTCGAGCCCCCTAGCACACTGGCAGGGGTTGAGGATGGAGGCGCCGGTGATGGCGGCGACCTACCAATGGTTTCGAGGGTTGTGTGTGTCTGTGTGAGTGGAGGTTGTGTTTGAGGAAATACTGCGGCAATTGAAAATTTACTAGGCGGGAGTAACAAGGCGGGGCTACTGAAAATTTGGATCAAGGACGAGCAGATATTTTTGAGATTGCGAGGGATGCAGAGGCAGGAGTAAAATGCCGGGGCTACTAAAAATTTGAATCAAGGGACTGAAGCAGAGAGGGATGCAGAGGCGGGAGTTTTGGGGGAGCGGGCTAGTGTGCTTGACACGCTGGCTGTGGACTGTAGCCGATGCACCTTCTCGCGTAAGCCATAGGCGTACCATACACCGACGGTGCTCCAAGATATTTTGTACTACATCTCACAAGGTTGGTGAGAATAAACTGTGTGGGATCTACTTGATTTGAATTACAAAATGGGGTCACAATGGCAATGGGTGGTGTTTGAATTGCTAGACCTTTTATTTGCAGTGAACATGCAACTGTATGTGTGTCATAAAAGAATTGGAATTATTCAGGGTTCGTTTGGACATTTCATACATTAAACTGGTTTTCTAGCCGTTTCAGGTGCACAATTCAAAATTAAACTACATGCACATGCTCCGGTGCATACTAATTGGTTGAAAAATCAAATCTGTGTCCTTTAGTGCATGCTTAGGTCCCATGGAAGAAATGGGAATGAATTTTTCAGGGTTTGTTTGGCCTTTTTTATGAAACTTGGCATGCTATCATGGAGCGGCATCAACATGCCGTGGTGAAAATTTTGTCCCATTTGGGGCAGGTTTGGGTATAAGCTTCTCACAAACCAGAGTTTCTCACAACAAGCGTGATGGTTTCGATAGGGAAGGTACCACCTTTGGGGATGAGACAATATATGTTGCCTCTTATTGCTTTCAAAAAATTTCTATTGTCAACATAGAACAACATGACTGTTGTGTTCAATCTTGGAATTTTTCGGGGTTCGTTTGGCCTTTTTTATACATTAACTGGGTTTTCAAGCCATTTTATGTGCATAATTCAAATTTTAACTACAAGCACATGCTCCAATAATGCACCAAAGTTGGTTGAAAAATCACATGTGTGTCCTTGGGTGAATTTCTAGGTCCCATGCAAGAGATGGGAATGAATTTCAAATACCAGGGCACTGTTCATTGCTGGCAAAACGTTGAGATGCCTAGTTTTCAAATTCTAGTAAATCCAAAACTCGTCTGAAATTCATGAAACTTGGCATGCTAGCATGGAGCGGCATCAACATGCCGTGGTGAAAATTTTGTCCCATTTGGGGCAGGTTCGGGTATAAGCTTCTCACAAACCAGAGCTTCTCACAACAAGCATGATGGTTTCGATAGGGAACGTCCCACCTTTGGGGACGAAATGATATCCATTGCCTCTTATTTCTTTCAAATATTTTCTAGTGTCAACATAGAACAACAGGTGTGTTGTTTCAATTTTTGTGATTTTTCGGGGTTCGTTTGGACATTTTTTATGCATTAATTGGGTTTTCTAGGCATTTTATGTGCATAATTCAAATTTGAACTACAAGCACATGCTCCAATGCACTAAGGTTGGTTGAAAAATCTAATATGTGTCCTTGGGTGAATTTCTAGGTCCCGTGCAAGAGATGGGAATGAAATTCAAACACCAGGGCATTGTTCATTGCCGACAAAACATTCAGATGCTTGATTTTTAAATTCTAGTAAATCCAAAACTCGTCTGAAATTCATGAAACTTGGCATGCTATCATGGAGTGGCATCAACATGCCTTGTTAAAAACTTTGTCCCATTTGGGGCAGGTTTGGGTAAATGCTTCTCACAAACCAGAGCTTCTCACAATAAGCATGATGGTTTCGGTAGGGAACGTCCCACCTTTGGGAACGAAACGATATCCATTGCCTCTTATTGCTTTCAAAAAATTTCTCGTGTCAACATAGAACAACAGGAGTGTTCTGTCAATTTTTGGGATTTTTCGGGGTTCGTTTGGACATTTTTATGCATTAACTGAGTTTTCAATGCATTTATGTGCATAATTTAAATTAGAACTACATGCACATGCTCCAGTGCATATAAATTGGTTGAAAAATCAAATATGTGTCCTTGGGTGCATGCTTAGGTCCCATGCAAGAAATGAGAATGAATTTCAAACACTAGGGCACCGTTGATTGCCGACAGAACATTGAAATGCCTCGATTTTAAATTCTAGTAATCCAAAACTCATCTGAAATTCATGAAACTTAGCATGCTTTCATGGAGCGGCATCAACATGTCGTGGTAAAATTTTGTCCCGTTTGGGGCAGGTTTGGGTATATGCTTCTCACAAACCAGAGCTTCTCACAACAAGCATCATGGTTTCGGTAGGGAACGTCCCACCTTTGGGGACGAAACGATATCCACTGCCTCTTATTGCTTCCAAAAAGTTTCTCGTGTCAACATAGAATAACAAGAGTGTTGTGTCAATTTTTGTGATTTTTCGGGGTTCTTTTGGACATTTTTTTGCATTAACTGAGTTTTCAATGCATTTATGTGCATAATTCAAATTTGAATTACATGCACATGCTCCAGTGCATATAAATTGATTAAAAAATCAAATCTGTGTCCTTGGGTGCATGCTTAGGTCCCATGCAATAAATGAGAATGAATTTCAAGCGCCAGGGCACTGTTGATTGCCGACAGAACATTGAGATGCCTGGTTTCTAAATTCTAGTAAATCCAAAACTCGTCTGAAATTCATGAAACTTGGCGTGCTATCATGGAATGGCGCCCGACATGATGTGGTATTTTTCGTGTCCATTTTGAGAGAAGGCGCACTCAAATAATGACAGCCAACAAAGGCATTTTGAAAAAATAGTTGACACTTAATATCTCAAACGTTTGTATAATTCAAAACGTGTGCGTTCTGTTAACCATTCACGTGACGCCACGTGTCTTGGTTTTAATGGCTGTAGGAGGTGTCGTGCAGACAGCTGCTTGACCTTGACTGAACGGGAGGCGTGCGAGCGCAGTCCGGTGCGCAGATTGACTGAGAGGCGTGCAAGCTGTCCTCCAATGCGCAGGCTCACCAGGAAGCGTTCGAGCTTTACGCTGCGCAGGCTCACTGGGAAGCGAGCCCTTTGACTTCCATGGCCTCCCACCTTCCTCTCCATTAATGGTGCTCGAGCCGCTGTTTAATACGGGCGGCCTTACTGTTCGCCTCCCATTCCCCTCCCCCCCCCCCACAGACCTCCACCGCCATGGTGCAGAATGATCATCTGCCACTAGTCTTCAAGTTTGGTGAAGTCGACTCTGAGTCGGAGGAGATAGAAAATAAGGAGGAATGGGGCCTCATGGACATGGCCCAGAACGAGATGAACGCGGCGGTTGCTTCCCCCTCCCGTCCCAGCTCCCATCCACGCGCCCGTGCCAGCGACCATCCCCGTAGCATTGACGGGCTGGTCGCCGAGCACTATCGCAGGGCTGGAAGCCGCGGGCGTCAGCGAGATCTCCGCGGATCCGCGTGAGCTCGTGTACATGCTAGCACAAGCGCCCGTGCCCGTGCTTGTGCGCGCCCCTCCACCCACTGTGTCGCCGGCCCCGTGCGGTTGGCTGCATCCGCCGTGCCCGTGCGTGCCCCTCCACCCACCGTGGCGCCGGTCCCCATGCGTTTGGCTGCACCCGCCACGCCCGTGCCCGTGCGCGCGCCCCCCTCAGCGGCATGGGACGCTGCCGTCGACCTCTACCTCTCAGCGGCGCCAGTTGCCGTCCTCCCGCGCCCCGCCCGCCGATCGCGCAACGACATGATGTTTGATTTACAAGTGAAGAACATTTTGTGATGCCTTGAAGACTTCAACTACGGCGTCCCGGAGGACGATAACGACAATGACGGCGCGGCACACCGCCTCCGCCGCCACCGGAAATAGTTTTTTTGGGGTTTAATATTGTATCTCGAATTATCGATCATATGAATATAAATTCGAAGTGTGACTGAATGAAAGATATGGTTTGAACAAACTTGCGTTTTTCTCTCTTAATATACAGACTTATCAAACGATTTTCTTTTGAAGAAAACGTCAACGGTTTTTAAATATAAAACACCCATCGCAAACGTTTTAGTTGGAACACCCGTATGCAAACTGACAGCTTCCCCAGGAAGCCAAGGGAAAATGTGCCGAGCAGGATTTCTGCATCCCTGCAACGCAAATGGTTGTTTTGCATGACCCATGTGCAACCACGTACAAAAAATTGGGTAAGATTTCCATATCTGTCATTTTGGGTATGTTGCCATTTCTCAAATTGGAAAGATTGATATTTGTTTATCTAGTAACATTGCCATTTGTCAACCTTGTGACACTACGATTTGTCAAAATATGCAGCTACAAATCACTAGCACTATCTAATTTTTGCAACTAAAATCACTAGCACTGTTCATATGGACACCACTAGCAGGCGTGCGTTCATGGACGCATATGCAAGTGTACCATTGATTACATACAACAAGTCCATCAACCCACAACGACAACGAGGATACACGTTGGATTATAGGTCATTTCCAAAAAAACATTCTAGTAATTTTTTTCTCACACAACAAATAACAAAGCGATGAAATGAACTTCAGCTCAACCACTTGTCGGCGTTGGAAACGCTTGCTATAAACCAGAAGTGATTCTCTGGGAAGGGCCAACTACTGTCAATCTCGAGACCAACGCAGTACTGATCATCCAGGCTGAAGCAGCCTATTTCAATACCCATATTGGGATGGTAGGGAAGCATAGTAATGTCCGAGGTATAGATGCAATCGCTTCTCATAAGTGGTAGTAACGTTGTGCCAACGGCAGCTGGATCGCCTTCCACCATCATTGGATAGTTTTGTCCATGGAAGAGTGAGTTTCCTCCAAGACTTTCAATACTGAACCGGGGAGAAGGTGTTGGCGCTAGTACACCAGTATCCATCCTGAATACCCTACAGCGATGTTGGAATAGGTCCGGAGAGTGCGACCATACGAGACAACACTTGCTTCCTTAGTAACATCAGCAGTGCCCCGTATACACACAAGAAGAGGTGATCCATCAGAATAAGTTGCCAGGCGCCATTGAGTATATGGGTCCTGCTCGTCCTCATGCTCGTGAATAAAATTTTCAAGTATAGGTGGTGGAATGTTCACAGGACCTTGGAAACACAAGAAGGTTAATTAGTAAAGGGAAACTAGCTAACCCGCATGCATGTGGATGAAACAATTATAATTATGGTGGAAGACAAACATACCAAAATCATGAGGATTCCATGCAAAAACAGTGCCACGAGTGGTGGTAGCAAACACAAGACCCTCGTATTGAATTGCATCACAGTTCTCATCCATGTATAGAAATTGATTTTTGAGCAATATCCATCGAGTCGAACCATGAAGGACGGCAACAAGCTTGTCAAAGATAGCGACAACATAAGCATTCCTATAACCCCAAGAGAGGTAGGGAACTCGACAAATTTCTATCTTTCGTAGACGATAGTCAGCATGATCGTATTTAAACTCACGTAGAATACCGGTGTACTCAACCTCTGGGCAGTCATCTGAGATTTTTCGAAGTGGAACCCGGTGACGAGTGTACACATTCACAAGTTCCCACTCGCAGTTGTACACAATATAAACAACCCAATCTCCATTTGTGTCTGCCCAAGCCTTGCCCTCAAGCGATGGCATCTTAACATCATACGTATCATTATCAAGCGGCATCAATTTACACAAGGCGAGGCTTCCCTCGTCCCCGCGCCACTCAACAGGGTCACGGCGAAGAAGATAGGGGAGATCAAACCGCTCCTGAACCCTTGGGTTCCTTGTAATGATGTTATTAGTTGAGTCGAGAATGGTCTTGAATGAACCTGCCATGCTAGCTGAGGTGATGACGTCGCACCGATCAATGAGTTCCTCCACCGCGTCATCATTCAGATCGAGGCAAGAATAACAGGGTCGTTTTGGGCTAGTTCCCTCCATGGAGAAGACGATCAAACAATGGCAGAAGGAAGGGTGAAGGCAAATGGAGGAGGGAGGAAGAGCTAGCGTGCAACAACAGTTCCAAATCGAGAGGGAAAGGCAAGAGTCAGTGATCGGTTGCCACGGTACACGTAGAGGTGCATGGGGAGCGAATGGTTGCCACAGAGGTCACACACTGAAGACAAGGGCCGAGTGAACCGCATGCAATCCCATTGCACAACACACACATCTTGTTAAGTTGAACTGTTTATGTACTCTTGTGTCAACGAAACAGTTCATCCGAGTGAACCGCATGCCGTATATCCCACACACCTTGATCTGGCTGACCGTTTCTTTTGTCTTGCCTAATCACAAACAGTCCATCCGAGTGAACCATATGCCTTATACGCACACAGCTTCATCTGGCTGCTCGTTTCTTTTCTGTTGCCTAATCACAAACAGTTCATCGGAGTGAACCGTATGTTGTGTATCGCACAAGCCATCATCTGGCTGCCCGTTTCTTTTGTTCCTCCTCATCGCAAATAGTTAATTGAACTGAACCTTCTGCCCTTCGTCGCACACGCAACTAAAACCTGAACCGTGTTTGGTGCATCCATCATCGCAAACGTTTTATACATTTCTGACGGTTTTCATATAGCACTGTTTGCGATTATGGCATCACACACAGTTTCTCGAAGGCTCTCTGATTGTAGTGTCGCGTTAGCAGCATCCTGCAGTAGTGCTAGCACAAAAGTAGCAACGATTGAAAAGGCAAGGCCTCCTACCTGGGACCTCCTAACTACTCCTCGAAGTCGAACTCCACGTAGAATCATCCTCAGGATCCTCTGGCTCCTAGACTCCATCATATGATCGCAATATCCGGGAAAGGGGGAAAAGAAATATCGAAGCAACTGTGAGTACTCACCCAAAGTACTCGCAGGCAAGGATCTACACTACATATGCATCGGCATCAATGAAATGGGTAGTATCTATGGACAGAACTGCAGAATGCCAGAATAAGAGGGGGACAGCTAGTCCTATCGAAGACTAAGCTTCTGGCAGCCTCCATCTTGAAGCATGTAGAAGAGAGTAGCAAGTACAACATCAAGTAGCATCGCATAGCATAATCCTACCCGGCGATCCTCTCCTCGTCTCCCTGTGAGAGAGCGATCACCGGGTTCTATCCGGCACTTGAAAGGGTGTATTTTATTAAGAATTCAGTTATAGTTGTCATAAGGTCAAGGTACAACTCCAGGTCGTCCTTTTACCGAGGGACATGACTATTCGAATAGATAAACTTCCCTGCAGGGGTGCACCACATAACCCAACACGCTCGATCCCTCTGGCCGGTCACACTTTCCTGGGTCATGCTCGGCCTTGGAAGATCAACACGTCGCAGCCCTACCTAGGCACAACAGAGAGGTCAGCACGCCGGTCTAAATCCTATGCGTGCAGGGGTCTGGGCCCATCGCCCATTGCACACCTGCATGTTGCATATGTGGCCGGAAGCAGAACTAGCCCCCTTAATACAAGCACAGGCTTACGGTCCAATCCGGCGCGTGCCGCTCAGTCGCTGACGCCAAGAAGGCTTTGGCTGATTCCACGATGTTGAGTGCCCATAACTGTTCCCGCGTAGTTGGTTAGTGCGTATAGGCCAGTGGCCAGACTCAGATCAAATACCAAGATCTCGTTAATCATGTTAATTGCAGTATCCGCGGACGCCGACCAGGGCCAGGCCAACCTCTCACCTAGGTGGTCTCAACCTGCCCTGTCGCTCCGCCACAAAGTAACAGTCGGGGGCGTTGGGAACCCAGGCCCACCACTACCGGGATGGAGCCACCTGTCCTTTCAGCCCCCACATCGAAATCACTTGCGGGTACTCTACGAGCCAACCCGACTTTAGTCACATCATGTAATCTGTATAATATGTATGTATGTATGTATAAACCCGTGATCACCTCTCGAGTGATCACGAACCAATAGTATAGCATGGAAGACAGAGAAGAATGTAGGGACACTGATGGAAAACTAGCATCCTTGTGACGCCCGGATAATTAGCTACAGTAATCCCACGTTAACGATGCCACGTCACCTCGGTTATTGTTGCTAATATCACGTTAGTTTGAAACCATTTCAAATTCAAAATCTAGCAAACAATAAAAGTTTTCAAAAGTCAAGTCTAAAATGTTCGAAGTGTAGCAAATAAATCATAGATGATTAAGGTGATGAATCCAAATTAACATAAAAGGTTTAAATGCACTAAACAAAACAAAACAGTAGCAAAACAATTAGTTAAATGTCTTTTACAATAAATAAAATATTAGACTATTTTGTTTGGTTGCCCAAACTTATGTGGCAGTAGCTATTTATCAACACTAAATTAGGGAGTGTTTTTATAGTTTATAATACTAAAATAAAAGAGGAACTAAAATAAAACAGTAAAAGAACAGTAAAAATAAAATCAAAATGAAGGCCCCAACCCCCACCCCCGATGGGCCTCGGCCCAGCTAGCCGCCGAGCTGGCCGGCCCACCCCGTTGCCTCCTTATCCCCTCCCACTCCAGTAACCCTAGCCCGCTACACCCCACTCCCCCCGATCCACCTCTCCCTCTCGCTCTCTCGATTTGGATCGAGAGATCCCCCTCGCCTCTGCCCGACGCCCCTCGTCTCTACCCCGGTGGCACTGACGCCGTTCGACCCCGTCGGACCCCGCTGACTGCCTCCCCGTTCCTGCCACCACGCCCAGCGCCCCTTGCCGAGGCCACCTCATCACCGGACCTCACCGTCCTCCTCCTCGACTCCTCGCCGGACTCCATCGACGTTGTCCTCTTCGTCAACGCCGACGTCCCCGACAACCTCCTCGCCCCCCCCCCCGTTGCCTCGAACCCTATGGCCTCTCTGAGCCGCCACCCCTTCCTTCTCCTCCTTCCCATGTCGCCGCACACATCGTCACGACGTCGCGCGCCCCGCTAGCTCACCCACACACCGCTGCCCGCTGCTTCGTCTCGCCCGCTGGCCGCCTTTGCCCGCCGGCGTCGTCGCCTCCGTCTACCTGCACGCGCTGTCCCACGCCTCGCTCCACTCCGCTGGCCCCGTGCTTCTCCGGCCACCTTCGGCTCCGGCGCCCCACTGCTCCCGCTGCCCCGCCTGGCGCCCTCGCCATGTCCGCCTCCCGCAACCCCGCTGCTGCCTCGCCTGCGTCGCCGCGCTCACCACGCCCTCGTGCGTCGCTAGCGCCCGAGAACCCGTTACCCGTTAAGGCCCCTTGGGCCTATGACATATGGCCCACGCCCAGAACGTTTTTATAAAAATAAAACAAAATCGGAAATTAAATAAAAATAAAAATAAAAATAATTAATTAAAGAATTAATTAACTTAATTAATCCTATTTAATTAAACTAATTAAACATTAGGTACCTAATTAACTAATTAAACTAATTAATAGGTTAATTAGGTTATTGTACCTATGACATGCGGGACCCAGACGTCAGCGACCCAGTCAACACCTGTGTTGACTGCTGACGTCATGCTGACGTCAGCATGCACTGTTCTGGATAATGTTCAATTTAAATAATTAAATAAATCCTAAAAATGATTTAAATCTTTTAAAATTAATATAAAATAAACCATAGCACGGATGGAAAAACTTTGTACATGAAAGTTGCTGAGAACGACGAGACGAATCCGGATACGCAACCCGTTCGTCTGCCATGCATCCCTAGCATGGTGAACATGCAACTTTCCCCCTCTGATTCATCCGTCCGAAAACGCGAAACACTGGGGATGTTTTCCCGGATGTTTCCCCCCTTCACCGGTAGCACCGCTACTTGTCATGTCATGCATCGTTATGCATCTGTTTGCATTGTATTCATTGTTTGTTCCCCCTCTTCTCTCCGGTAGACTACGAGACGGACGCCGCTGCTAGTGCCTCGATCGACTATGTTGTTGACGACCCCTCCTTCTTGCCAGAGCAACCAGGCAAGCCCCCCCTGATCACCAGACATCGCCTATTCTCCTCTCTACTGCTTGCATTAGAGTGGTGTAGCATGTTACTGCTTTTCGTTAATCCTATCCTGATGCATAGCATGTCATTGTTGCTACAATTATTGATACCTTACCTGCAATCCTAAATGCTTAGTATAGGACGCTAGTTTATCATCAGTGGCCCTACATTCTTGTCCGTCTCCATGCTATACTATCGGGCCGTGATCACTCGGGAGGTGATCACCGGTATATACTTATACATATTATATGATAGTTGTGGTGACTAAAGATGGGTCGGCTCGTAGAGTACCCGCGAGTGATTCACGGATTGGGTCCGAAAGGACATTTGTCCTGACGGCCCTCTGAGTGAACCTTTGTGGCTGAGCGACAGGGCAGGTTGAGACCACCTAGGAGAGACGTGGGCTTGGCCCTGGTCGGCGTCCGTGGTTATTTCAAAATAACATGCTTAACGAGATCTGGGTATTTGATCTGAGTCTGGCCACTGGCCTATACGCACTAACCAACTACCCGGGAACAGTTATGGGCACTCGATGTCGTGGTATCAGCCGAAGCCTTCGTGACGTCAGCGACTGAGCGGCGCGTGCCGGGTTGGACTGGAACGCCTGCTCTTGTATAAGGGAGGCTAGGTATGCTCGCTGGCCGCGTACGCAACGTGCAGGTGTCCAATGGGCAATGGGCCCAGACCCCTGCGCCATAGGATTTAGACCGGCGTGCTGACCTCTCTGTTGTGCCTAGGTAGGGCTGCGGCGTGTTGATCTTCCGAGGCCAGGCATGACCCAGGAAAGTGTGTCCGGACAAAGGGGATCGAGCGTGTTGGTAAATGCGTGCACCCCTGTAGGGAAGTTTATGTATTCGAATAGCCGTGTCCCTCGGTAAAAGGATGACCTGGAGTTGTACCTTAACCTTATGACAACTAGAACCGGATACTTAATAAAACACACTCTTCCAAGTGCCAGATACAACCGGTGATCGCTCTCTCATAGGGCGACGAGGGGAGGATCACCAGGAAGGATTATGCTATGCGATGTTACTTGGTGAACTTACCATCTACTCTCTTCTACATGCTGCAAGATGGAGGTTGCCAGAAGCGTGGTCTTTGATAGGACTAGCTATCCCCCTCTTATTCCAGCATTCTGTAGTTCAGTCCACATATGCTACCCCCCCTTTTCCAGTTGATACCAATGCATACATATGTAGTGTAGCTCCTTGCTTGCGAGTACTTTGGATGAGTACTCACGGTTGCTTTGCTCCCCCCTTTTCCCCTTTTTTCTATACCTGATTGTTGCGACCAGACGATGGAGTCCAGGAGCTAGACGCCACCGTCGACGACAACTCCTACTACACTGGAGGTGCCTACTACTACGTGCAAGCCGCTGACGATGACCAGGAGTAGTTTAGGAGGATCCCAAGCAGGAGGCCTGCGCCTCTTTCGATATGTATCCTTGTTTGTGCTAGCCTTCTTAAGGCAAACTTGTTTAACTTATGTCTATACTCAGATATTGTTGCTTCCGCTGACTCGCCTATGATCGAGCTCTTGTATTCGAGCCCTCGAGGCCCCTGGCTTGTAATATAAAGCTTGTATTATTTTATTTTGTGTCTAGAGTTGTGTTGTGATATCTTCCTGTGAGTCCTTGATCATGATCATACACATTTGCGTGTATGATTAGTGTACGGTCAAAGCGGGGGCGTCACAAGTTGGTATCAGAGCCGACTGCCTGTAGGAATCCCCCTTCCAAACTCCTTGGCTGAAGTCGAGTCTAGACATTGCAAAACTTTTCCTAACATGGTTGTGTGTCTTACGGGCCCACATCGCCATTGGGTGGTATTAGGATCCTTTACTCCTCGATCTTTACTCTGGGACTCTGATCTCTCTTCTATTTGGGTTAAATGAATTTTGCCAAATCTAACATTAGGATCTCGTGATCACTTTCACCTGAAGAGCACCTTATTACCGATGATCGTCTGCTGGACCAAAGGATTTTGAAGATACTCTATGATGTTCTCTCGAGACTTTGGGCCATCACTTTTGGAATTCCCTTCCATCGATAAACACCTATGGATAACTATGCACACTTGCCATTCTTACATTCATTCGCCGTTGATCTTGTTATTACAAGATACCTCGGTATTCTCTTTATTGTTCTGAGAATACTTTGTGCCTACTGCCTTGCCGTTCCTTGCCACATGAATACCCCAATGGATAATTTCTCGCGCTTACCGAGTATCCGCTCATCCCTAGTTGATTCATGTATTTCGCAACAGTCTTCGAAATACCATTCGATCTCCAAAAATCCCCACCAGCCTATTGCTCTTGAAATTCTTGCTTGCTTACATTATGATTAACCTCATAAGTCTGGTAATCTTATTGGCATCCTTAGTCATTATCAGTTTGAGTCTGTTGAATCAATATGTTGTGAATGCTCGCAATCCTTATTCAGACCCTTAATTTTGTCCTTCCGGCTCAGACGTCATTTTAAACATGAGCTGGATCTCGCCCAATCAAATTGCCATCCATTGTACCCCTAAGGCTATTCAACTTATCCATCCCTAATTAGAGCATTGCTTCTGATCCCTTGTCTTGGAATTCATAATTCCTTTGCATTTGAGCTTTGAGTTAGTCAGTTGTTTCTATAATCTGATCTCCTTGCATTCTTTATTCCTCTGGTTGAGTACCGATGCTCACATCAGGTCCCTTGTGGACCACCAGACCCTTTGTCGGATTTTATCCGACAATGTCCTTCTTATTCAATAAGCCTATGAGCCTTTCCTCGGATACATAATGCCTTTAGTAAATTGTATCCTCTTCTTTGTTAACCATGCTCTACTTTCGAGCTTGTGTTATTTACTCCTGAAGTTTGTTGTATATGTTTCTACGATGCCCCGATGGGTTGAACCTATGCCTTCCTTAATCTATGTGAACCCGAAAGATTTCACATGTCATACTTATCTGGTATTGCACCAAGTAAAACTTTCAACAACTAATGTCATTTTCAAAAAAGCGAGGGGTGAATGGAAGGTTATACATTGAAGAAGTGGGAGTCGACCTTGAACTTTGTGTTCATACCCATGGACATGATGTATATCCTATCATGGAAGCTTCTTGTAATAATAACTATTCCCTTGATATAATATCATTTGGTATCTGTGAATTGATCCTTTGTAATCGTGGTTCCGATCATATCTTCTCCTTGATTCCATTTCTCGGACAAGTTAAAGCACTTGTCTTCTGCAAATCAATACACCTCAACAACCTCTATTACGTTCTACCTTCGAGTATTAGCCCATGGTATCTGGATAAAATCACAGAACCATATCACTTCTTATGAGTTCTTCTTCAAGTATTATTTCTCATTGATTCCAATTTTTCCCCGGGTTCTGAGTTGTTAAACACTCAGGGACACCAATAGTGAATCGAGTCCGTAATCCGATTCATCAACTCTAAGTAATTTCCGTTGTTTATGAGTTTAATAATCCTTAAAGTCATTCCTAGCCCGATCGGCTATATCATTATTGTGCTAAATTTTAATTGTGCTACCTGGTCCTTCTTCTCAGAGCACAATTTTCGATGATGAACTAATCTTACATCGAACTTCTTCATCATATCATTTCTCCTTGAACATCAAACTTGATTTCGAGTTTATGTCGTACCCTTGGTTCACATAACCTTTCGCTTCATCATCATTTGACTTGATGGCATCGCCGACTGATTACATCTTCATGAAATCTCTCGACAACTGTGTTGTGATCATCATCAACATCCTAAGCTCTTCCAAGATATATATCGAATTCTTGATTGGTAATACCATCCTTGCCCCTCGATGATTCGTGTTATCATCGACCACTTTGTTGCCTTTCGTTCAACACAAACTTGTTCGTGTTTCGTGATATACCTTGAGATCCTTGCTATCTAGCATTTGTTATTTACCTTGGAGTATTACCATCTTTTATGTCAAGAATGTCGTGAGAATTTCACCACCTCTTAAGAATTCTTGATGCAGGTGATACTCCTTGCCATATCTGTTCACTCCTTGGTCCCCGTGTTGTTTCTAACCGGAAAACCGGCAATCGAACTATGATGTGCGACTTCGAAACTTCTAGCAACCCTATTGCTTTCAAGTTAATGGTCGATATTTCATTCTTAGACCATTGGTTATCGAATCACCATTCTAGCATTGAGCATGCTACCTAAGCCCATATTTCAGGTGCACCTTTCAATCAATGTTAAATTGTGCATGTTTTCCTCAGGCATAGATCATTATATCATTTGGTCTGACAAGTGTTACCTCCTTGTTCAAATAATTGTGGAAATCCATCTTTTGTTAATCTCGATGAAATGTCGCTGAGTCCATCAGCCACCTCCTCATCTTCTCCTTGGTTTAATGATAAACTCTTGTTCAGAACTCCCTTCCATAGTTCATTTCCCTAGAATCTTACAATGACATCTCGTCAATTTGTGTTGCGCCTTTCCTTCTCAGGCATCCCGAGTCTAAGGTACCCTGACACCAATCAGATCTGGATCTTGGTCAGATATGATGGTTGGAACATTATCCAAGAGTTATAACATTGGTCTTAGTATAATCGGTAAGGTGATGTCATGCCTAGCACACATGGCCGTAGGCCCTATCGTTATAGATTCCTTTTCAACAAGGCTATCCTTTCTTCCATGAGGAAATTGTAAGACATATTCTACAAGTCGTTCCTGAGGGATCCTTTGTGTTTCCAAAGTCTGATCTCCACCTGATGACCATGTCAATGCTATCTTGATGCATGTCTATGGTACTCCAATTTTCAACAAGAACATTTGAAGCCCAATGCTAAATGTTTCCTGCTCAATTATCCAAACACCGTTGTATGGGTAATGTCAGGAAATTACTCTCCCCGTACCTAAAGAGTTTTCTACATTATATCATGTCATGGATATCATCCTCTGCTTGTTCTTGGGAAGGATATACCCCTGAAATATGTGTTTAAACACATTTTCTTTTCCATTGTTCTGTTTAATCTGATAATCATATTTTCCTTTCTATTGGTTTGTTTGACCTTTCTTGTGATCTATATGATATAAGCAGTGATATTTCCCTACTTATGTAAACACCTCGGTGTACAACCCTGTCAGTAAGACCCTGTTACTTTTGTTGATGGCATTCTGGTAACCACCGATGGTTGAGAACTTTGCCTATTGGTCCGCCTCGTTTCAACGAGCAGGATGATATGTCTCCGTCATATCTACTTTTCCAAACACTTTTGCCCTTGTTTTGGACTCTAACTTGCATGATTTGAATGGAACTAACCCGGACTGACGTTGTTTTCAGCAGAATTACCATGGTGTTATTTATGTGCAGAAACAAACGTTCTCGGAATGACTTGAAACTTCACGGAGCAACTTTTTGGAAAATATAAAAAATACCTGCAAAAGATGAAGGCCAGGGGGCCCACCACCTGTCCATGAGGGTGGGGGTGCGCCCCCTACCTCGTGGGCCCCCTGGAGCTCCTCCGACTCCAACTCCAACTCTATATATTGTGTTTCGGGGAGAAAAAATTACAGAGAAGAATTCGATCGCGTTTTACGATATGGAGCCGCCGCCAAGCCCTAAAACCTCTTGGGAGGGCTGATCTGGAGTCCGTTCGGGGCTCCGGAGAGGGGAATCCGTCGCCATCGTCATCATCAACCATCCTCCATCACCAATTTTCATGATGCTCACCACCATGCATGAGTAAGTTCATCGTAGGCTTGCTGGACGGTGATGGGTTGGATGAGATTTATCATGTAATCGAGTTAGTTTTGTTAGCGTTTGATCCCTAGTATCCACTATGTTCTGAGATTGATGTTGCTATGACTTTGCTATGCTTAATGCTTGTCACTACGGCCCGAGTGCCATGATTTCAGATCTGAACCTATTATGTTTTCATCAATATATGAGAGTTCTTGATCCTATCTTGCAAGTCTATAGTCACCTATTATGAGTTATGATCCGTTAACCCCGAAGTGACAATAATCGGGATACTTACCGGTGATGACCATAGTTTGAGGAGTTCATGTATTCACTATGTGCTAATGCTTTGTTCCGGTACTCTATTAAAAGGAGGCCTTAATATCCCTTAGTTTCCATTAGGACCCCGCTGCCACGGGAGGGTAGGACAAAAGATGTCATGCAAGTTCTTTTCCATAAGCACGTATGACTATATTCCGAATACATGCCTACATTACATTGATGAATTGGAGCTAGTTCTGTGTCACCCTATGTTATGATTGTTACATGATGAACCACATCCAGCATAATTCTCCATCACCGATCCATTGCCTACGAGTTTTCCATATATTTTTCTTAGCTTATTTACTTTTCCGTTGCTATTGCTATCATCACTACAAAATACCAAAAACACTACTTTTGTTACTGTTACCTTTTGCTACCGTTACCACTACTATCATATTACTTTGCTACTAAATACTTTGCTGCAGATATTAAGTTTCCAGGTGTGGTTGAATTGACAACTCAGCTGCTAATACTTGAGAATATTCTTTGGCTCCCCTTGTGTCGAATCAATAAATTTGGGTTGAATACTCTACCCTCGAAAACTGTTGCGATCCCCTATACTTGTGGGTTATCAAGACTATTTTCTGGTGCCGTTGCCGAGGAGCATAGCTCTATTCTTTGAGTCACTTGGGATTTATATCCACTTATCATTATGAAGAACTTGAGAGATCCAAAAACCAAGATTTATCCCTCAACTACGAGGGGAGGTAAGGAACTGCCATCCAGCTCTGCACTTGATTCACCTTGTGTTTTGGGTAAGCTTGCAACACCTAAACCTGCCTCTGCTATTCATTTTGATATGTCGCATGTTATTGATGATGCCACTTCTGCTATGCATGATATTTATGATGAAACTACTTCTATGCTTGATACTACTGTGCCACTTGGTGAATTTCTTGATGAATAACTTGCTAGGGTTAGAGAGAGTGAAAATATTGAATCTGATAATACTAATGAAGTGATGATGAAGACTCACTTGTTATTCCTGAGGGTTATGTCTTTGAAAAATAAGTTGCTCTAGCTATTTTAGCTTGCAAAGATAGATACGAACTTAAGAGGTTATTAGCTAAATGGAATAGGCAATCTCTAAATGCTAGGTTGAAACCTGACCCTGCTTTTGCTACTTCACCTATCTGTGTTACCGATAAGGATTATGAATTCTCTGTTGAACCTGATATAATTACTTTGGTTGAATCTGATCCTTTTCATGGCTATGAATCTGAAACTGTTGTGGCACATCTTACTAAATTAAATGATATAGCTACCCTGTTCACTGATGATGAGAGAACTCGTTACTTTTATATCCTTAAAATATTTCTGTTCTCATTAAAGGGTGATGCTAAGATATGGTTTAATTCTCTTGATCCTGGTTGTGTGCGTAGTCCACAGGATATGATTTATTACTTCTCTGCTAAATATTTCCCTGCTCATAAGAAACAAGCTGCTTTAAGGGATATATATAATTTTGTGCAAATTGAAGAAGAGAGTCTCCCACAAGCTTGGGGGAGGCTTCTCAAGTTACTTAATTCTTTGCCTGATCGTCCTCTTAAGAAAAATGAAATACTTGATATCTTTTATAATAGACTAACCGATGCCTCCAGAGATTACCTGGATAGTTGTGCTGGTTCTGTTTTCAGGAAAAGAACACCAGGTGAAACTGAAATTCTATTGAATAATATGTTGACAAATGAAAACAATTGGACACCTCCTGAGCCAGTTCCTGAGCCTATTCCTAAACCAACTCCGAAGAAGGGAGGTATTCTATTTCTCAGTCCTAAAGATATGCAAGAGGCAAAGAAATCTATGAAAGAAAAAGGTATTAAAGCTGAAGATGTTAAGAATTTACCTCCTATTGAAGAAATACACGGTCTTAATTTACCGCCTGATGAAGAAACATATGATCTTAATCCATTACCTATTGAAGAAACTCATGGTCTTGATAACCCGACACAGGTAGTAAAGGTAAATTTTCTCTATAGATATGATAAAGCTGAAATCCCATTTACTAAATTTGCTAGCCCATGCTTAGATGAGTTAGATAAATTTATGGCTAAGCAAGAAGATTTTAATGCTTATTTTGGTAGACAATTGAAATACAATTCAAATATGCTTGAACACTTGGGTGATTATATGGCTAATGTCAAAGGTGAACTTAAACTTATTAGTAAACATGCTTCTACAGTTACCACTCAAGTAGAACAAGTACTTAAAGCTCAAAATGATTTGCTCAATGAATTGAATAGTAAGAATAATGATAATGCTGTTAGAGTTATGACTAGAGGTGGTAAAATGACTCAGGAACCTTTGTATCCTGAAGGCCACCCTAAGAGAATTGAGCAAGATTCTCAGAGAAATAATGTAGATTCACCTAGTCCTTCTAATAGGAAGAAAAAGAAAAATGATAGGACTTTGCATGCTTCTAGTAAACCTATCAGTGAAACACCTGAGAATCCAAATTATATTTCTATCTCTGATGCTGAAACACAATCTGGTAATGAACCTGAAACTAGTGATAATGTTAATGATAATGTTCATGTTGATACTCAACCTAGCAATGATAATGATATAGAAATTGAACCTGCTGTTGATCTTGATAACCCACAATCAAAGAATCAATGTTATGATAAGAAAGACTTTGTTGCTAGGAAACATGGTAAGGAAAGAGAGCCTTGGGTTCAGAAACCCATGCCTTTTCCTCCCAAACCATCCAAGAAAAAGGATGATGACGATTTTGAGCGCTTTGCTGAAATGATTAGACCTATCTTTTTGCATATGCGATTAACTGATATGCTCAAAATGAATCCTTATGCTAAGTATATGAAAGATATTGTTACAAATAAAAGAAATATACCGGAAGCTGAAATTTCCACCATGCTTGCTAATTATACTTTTAAGGGTGGAATTCCAAAGAAACTTGGAGATCCACGTGTACCCACTATACCATGCTCCATTAAAAGAAACTATGTTAAAACTGCTTTATGTGATCTTGGAGCCGGTGTTAGTGTTATGCCTCTCTCTTTATATCGTAGACTTGATTTGAATAAGTTGACACCTACTGAAATATCTTTGCAAATGGCCGATAAATCAACTGCTATACCTGTCGGTATTTGTGAGGATGTGCCTGTTGTGGTTGCAAACGTTACTATCTTAACGGACTTTGTTATTCTTGATATTCCCGAGGACGATAGTATGTATATTATTCTTGGAAGACCCTTTTTGAATACTGCAGGGGCTGTTATTGATTGCACTAAAGGCAATGTCACTTTTCATGTTAATGGTAATGAGCATACGATACACTTTTCGAGGAAACAACCTCAAGTTCCAAGTATCAACTCTATTGGAAAAATTCCATCGATTATATTTGGAGGTTTTGAATTTCCTCTTCCTACTGTCAAGAAGAAATATGATATTCTTATTATTGGGGATGTGCATATCCCCGTTGAGGTAACATAGTGTTATTCAAAATTTCTCCGGTTCCATGTTATTCGGAATGAGTTCGTTAACAAGACTTGATCAACCTTGTTAGTGGATTCCTTTTGATGAGCACAAGATGGATGAAACTAGAAGGCACAACCTTCTCTATCCCATTTTTACTTTCTGTTATTTATATTAAATAAAATAAAAATACTATTTTTCTGTCTATTATCTG
Source organism: Triticum urartu (assembly GCF_003073215.2). Taxonomy (NCBI): domain Eukaryota; kingdom Viridiplantae; phylum Streptophyta; class Magnoliopsida; order Poales; family Poaceae; genus Triticum; species Triticum urartu. The sequence continues at coordinate 330,595,771 of NC_053022.1, forward strand.
ATTTATCCGTGCAATATAAAAATACCTCAAAAATTTAAGTTCTCCGAATGCCCTAAAATTTAAATATGATTTTTCTGGAATATTTGAGAATATTTGACACTGAGAACACAGCAGGAGGAGCTGGCACCTGGCCACAAGGGTCAGGGGCGCGCCCTACCCCCCTGGGCGGGCCCCCCTGCCTCGTGGGCCCACGGTGGCCCTCCTCCACTTATCCTTTCACCCACACACTCCTTCTTCCTCCCACAAACACGAATATCCAGCTCAAACCCAAGTCCAAGCTCGTTTTGCAGCCATTTTCGATCTCCTTGCTCAAATCACCTCTCACAAAACTGCTTGGGGAGATTGTTCCTTGGTATGTGATTCCTCCATTGGTCCAATTAGTTTTTGTTCTAGTGCTTTATTCATTGCAAATTTGTGCTGCCTAGGTGACCATGTTCTTGAGCTTGCATGTCTAATTTATATGGTTCCAAGTAGTTTTGATGCATGATATAGGCTCTAGGCACTTGTATGAGTATTTGCTATCAATATTATTGAGTTTGGTTCACTTTTATTTTGAAGTTACTAAAAATGTCAGAAATTTTTCAGAGGAAGAAATATGCTTAGGAAAATGTTCCAAGGTGGTTATTCAAGGAAGCAAGGACCCAGGCTTGCAATGTGTGATGCTGATGAAGAACCACCAAGAGACGCTCCAGTGCGTCCTTGTGAATGGCCTTCTGAGAACTTTATGGATCGAGCGGGAATTCATGAAGAATTTAATGCATATTTGCATAACGCGGATCTTGTGAGCTTCGAGGAAGAGAAGTGCAGCCAGTATCACTATCTCACTAGTTCCTTTGTGAGGAGGTTTGAATTTTCATCTTCACATAATTCTCCAACTGTCCTGTTTGATCTTTATGAAAATTCTTATACTATGGACTTAGAGGATTTTACCACTGCTTGCAAACTTCCACAATGGGGTAGTATTAGGGAACCTCGCAAATCTGAATTTAGAGATTTTCTTGCTAGTATAACTGTGGGGGAATCCAGAGATATAACACAAGCTACCGTAGGGAGCATTCATTTTCCTGCTATAAATTATTTTGTTCTTGAAAGTGCAACTATCCCCAGGTGGTTTTGGTAATTCCTAACAACATATAGCTCATTGAGCTAATGCTATTTCAAGATTAATATCTGAGGAAATCTCAATGATTGGCATGACATGGATGAGAAAAGTGGACCCCTCAAAATGCTAAGGACAAAAGGATTGGCTCAAGCTGAAAGCTCAAGACTCTACATTTTCTATTTTAGTGATCCAAGATCACATTGAGTCTATAGGAAAAGCCAATACTATCAAGGAGTGATGAGGTGTTGCTTAATGAGGCTCTTGCTCAAAATGCTTAGTGATACGCTCCGAAGCCCTCAACTACTTTCTCACATCCACATAAGACCTAAACCAAAAGTCAAACTCGGCCCCACCGATTCTTTCTATCCGGCGCCACCGGGTTCAGATGTCATACCACTACCACAAACCCTAGGCAAATCGGTCTTACTGATAGGGATCTCGGTCTCACCGAGATGGGATTGTAATCTCTCTATTTCCCTTCGTAATGTTTCGGTCCCACCGAGATTGCAATGTAAACTCTCTGTTTCCCTTTTGTAACATTTCGGTCTCACCGAAATGAGCGAATCGGTCCCACCGAGTTTACCTGACCAACTCTCTGGTTAACTTATTACCAAAATCAGTCTCACCGAGTTTGTGTAATCCGTCTCACTGAGATTACGTTATGCCCTAACCCTAACCATATCGGTCCTACCGAGTTGCATGTCGGTCCCACCGAAACTCCTAACGGTCACTAGCTTTGTTGAATCGGTCCGACCGAGTTTATCAATTCGGTCCCACCGAGATTGGCAAGTTGTGTGTAACGGTTAGATTTTGTGTGGAGGCTATATATACCCCTCCACCTCCTCTTCATTCGTGGAGAGAGCCATCAGAACAAACCTACACTTCCAATTTACTTTTTTTGAGAAAGAACCACCTACACTTGTGTTGAGGCCAAGATATTCCATTCTTACCATATGAATCTTGATCTCTAGCCTTCCCCAAGTTGCTTTCCACTCAAATCCCCTTTCCACTAAATCCATATCCTGTGAGAGAGAGTTGAGTTTTGGGGATATTATCATTTGAAGCACAAGAGCAAGGAGTTCATCATCAACACACCATTTGTTACTTCTTGGAGAGTGGTGTCTCCTAGATTGGCTAGGTGTCACTTGGGAGCCTCCGACAAGATTGTGGAGTTGAACCAAGGAGTTTGTAAGGGCAAGGAGATCTCCTACTTCACGAAGATCTACCACTAGTGAGGCAAGTCCTTCGTGGGCGACGGCCATGGTGGGATAGAAAAGGTTGCTTCTTCGTGGACCCTTCGTGGGTAGAGCCCTCCGTGGACTCGCGCAGCCGTTACCCTTCGTGGGTTGAAGTCTCCATCAACGTGGATGTATGATAGCACCACCTATCGGAACCACGACAAAAACATTCGTGTCTCCTATTGCGTTTGAATCTTCCAAACCCCTCCCTTTACATTCTTGCAAGTTGCATGCTTTACTTTCCGCTGCTCATATACTCTTTGCATGCTTGCTTGAATTGTGTTAAGATTGCTTGACTTGTCCAAAGTTGCTAAAATCTGCCAAGAACTAAAATTGGGAAAAGGATAAGTTTTATTTGGTCAAGTAGTCTAATCACTCCCCCCTCTAGACATACTTTCGATCCTACAAGTGGTATCAGAGCTTTGGTCTCCATTTTCTTTGATTTCCATAGCTTTTGGAAGTCATAGCCTTGGTTTCACAACCTAGGAGAGTGTGGCGTCTAGCGAGGGAAGCTTCCACCGTAGAGGTCCTTACTTTGATGGTACTAATTTTGCTAGTTGGAAGCATAAGATGAAAATGCATATTCTTGGACATAACCCCGCTGTATGGGCTATTGTGTGTATTGGCTTGCAAGGTGAATTCTTTGATGGTAGAGAACCGAACCGTGAAGCTACCGCGGAAGAGTTGAAGATGCTGCAATACAATGCTCAAGCTTGTGATATCCTCTTCAACGGATAGTGCCCCGAAGAATTCGACAAAATCAGCCGTCTTGAGAATGCAAAGGAAATTTGGGATACTTTGATTGATATGCACGAAGGTACTGACTCCGTCAAGGAATCCAAGTTGAATGTGCTTCAAATTCATCTTGACAAGTTCAAAATGAAGGATGGTGAAGGCGTCGCTGAAATGTACTCTAGGCTTGCTCTTATCACAAATGAGATCGTCGGCTTAGGAAGTGAAGAGATGACCGACAAATTCATCATCAAGAAGATCCTAAGAGCTTTGGATGGAAAATATGATACCGTATGCACATTGATCCAAATGATGCCCAATTACAAAGATCTCAAGCCAACGGAAGTCATTGGAAGAATTGTTGCTTATGAGATGTCACTCAAGGATAAGGAGGAGCTCCATAACAAGTCAAGTGGTGCTTACAAAGCCTCATGTGAAGCTCCCACATCATCAAGTGAAAAACAAACCTTCAATGAAGAATTGAGCCTAATAGTGAAGAACTTCAACAAGTTCTACAAGACTAGAAGCAAAGAGACAAGTTCCAAGTCAAGGTCCTACAATGACAAAAGATCTTCTAGTCGAGAGCGAAATTGCAACAATTGTGGAAGACCCGGACACTATTCCAATGAGTGTACGGCACACTACAAAAGAAGAGAAGATTCTCCAAAAAGAAGAAGTAGAAGAGAAGAATCACCATCAAGAGAGAGAAGGAGTAGAGATGATCGTTATGAACGAAGAATATCTCGGAGAAGCAAGGATTCAGAATGGAAGGACCAGTCATCAAGGAGCTACACAAAACGAAGACATCAAGCTCGTGTTGGTGAATGGGTATCCGGCTCCGACTCCGACAATCACTCCGAGAGAAGCTATCACTCCGACTCCGAATATACTCAAGATGAAGGTGTTGCCGGTCTAGCACTTGTGACAACCAACTCCTACGACATATTTTACTCACCAAATGAAGGAGTTGGAACATGCTTCATGGCTAAAGGTTCAAAGGTATCACACCCCGAGTATGTTGATTCAATAGTGATGAAGATGACTTGTTAGGTGATGATGATTTACTTGTTGACAACTCTAGTGATGAATACTATGATGAAACGTCAATTAATCATGCCAATCAAGATAAAATGAATAACAATGATAAGGAGAAGATTGAGTTTCTAACTAAAGAACTAAACACTCTTAAGTGAGCTCATGAAACTATCTTAGGAGATCATCGAGAACTTTTAAGGACTCATGAGAAATTACGTTTTGAAAAGCTCAACCTTGAGCAAGAGCATGAGTTCTTAAAAGCAATCAATGATGATCTTCGCAAGAAAAATTCTTCTTACATTGCCAAGCGTTTACTCTTATCCACTTACATGCCTCAAGTCAAGTCTAGTAACAAGAACAAGAAAGATTCTTCCTCTAGTAGTAACAATAATCATGTTAAATCCAATGTTGTTGCTTCTAGTAGTTCTCTTGATTCCACTAATGATTCTCTTAGCCAAGTTACACTTGAGCAAGAAAATAGCTTATTGAAGGGAATTATAGAGAAAGGTGTTTACAAGAGTCTTGCCGGGAGTAAGCAATTTGAGGAAATTGTACGCAAGCAAGGAAGACACCGGAAGAACCAAGGTGTTGGTTTTGAACGAAAGTTCAATGCCAATGGAGTTGAGTGGGAAGAAGATCAATACCCCAAGACGAAGTTTGTTCCTCAACAAGAGAAGTATGATCCTACTTCCTTCAAAGGGACACAAGCTCAAGATGATCTTCCACCACAAGACCACAAGCAAAAAGGCAAGGATAAGCTTCAAGAGGAAATTGATGAATTTGAAGAAGCACCCAAGGCCTTGGTCAAGTGGGTTCCCAAGACTACATCAAGTTCTACTTCATCAAGTATGACTGCAACTCCAAGGATTCCCATCAAGATGATGTGGATCCCAAAGAAGAAGAACTAGGGAGTTCCTGAGGGTGACTCCGCCAACATACTTCACTCTTATCATTTTGGCAAGAACAAGTGCAATCAACCTCCACATCTTGCACTAGTTCAAGGAGTCACAAACCCTCTTGTTGGTAAGACAAGGGACAAGGTAACCTAATGCTTTCATAGACATCATCTTGTGTGTGCATCACTCTATGTCTATGGATATCCTTGTTTGTTCCTTGTGGGACTAACCCGTGTAGGTATTGAAAGTGCAACTCACTCCAAAGGATTGCTCCAAATGATCTACATCAACATTGAGCATCCACATCTTCAACATCTACATGAAGTCATCATCGACAAAACCCAAGGTTAGGTCATCCCTCTTAGGGGGGATCTCACATCTAGGGGGAGCTTTACTCTAAGAATTGAGCTAAAGCAACTCTAATGGTGTGAACACAACAACGCTTTATGTAAAAGTGGTAACCCCACTTGTGCTTAAACGATGAGTATGACCTATGATCGAATGTTCTCATTTGACTCCTAAGTCAAATACTCATATATAGATGACCTAGTCATCGCCAATTGCTTGATAGATGCTAGAATTGGTTGTGCATGCTTTGCCACATATTTCATTTGCCATTTTATTGTGTGAGCATGTTGGTTGCATAATTTACTCATTCGAGGACATCCACTTGTTGTTTTGATTGTTTGGTTCCTTTTTATTTTGCCAAGTGGATGGACAAGAATGCCTAAGAACCTTCTCTAGCTATCTATGCTTTTCTCGTCTCAAACTCTATTCATGCTACATCACAAAGTTTGATCAAGTCAGATTTGAACCACTCTATGTGAGGAGCACTCGGAGTCCCCGATTCATCATAGACTTAAACTTCCAAAACTTCTTTGTGCGTTTCGGTCTGACCGATTCATCCATTTCGGTCATACCGAGATCACTAAGTCGATCTAGGTTTTCAATCTCGGTGCAACCGATTTGAACTTTTCGGTCACACCGAGTTGCAGTAACTGCTTGCAGTTATGAATCTTGGAGCCACCGAGTTATTCCACTCGGTCACACCGACAGGGTCAGGCTATATATATCCCCGGGCCAAATTCTGGAAGAATTTCCGAACCCCTTCGCCCGCTGAGGGAGTCCTGGATTAGGGGTGTCCGGATAGCCGGACTATACCTTTGGCCAGACTCCTGGACTATGAAGATACAAGATTGAAGACTTCGTCCCGTGTCCGGAAGGGACTTTCCTTGGCGTGGAAGGCAAGCTTGGCGATATGGATATGTAGATCTCCTACCATTGTAACTGCCTCTGTGTAACCCTAGCCCTCTCCGGTGTCTATATAAACCGGAGGGTTTTAGTCCGTAGGGCGAACATACAAATCATACCATAGGCTAGCTTCTAGGGTTTAGCCTCTCTGATCTCGTGGTAGATCTACTCTTGTACTACCCATATCATCAATATTAATCAAGCATGACGTAGGGTTTTACCTCCATCAAGAGGGCCCGAACCTGGGTAAAACATTGTGTCCCCTGCCTCCTGTTACCATCCGCCTAGACGCACAGTTCGGGACCCCCTACCCAAGATCCGCCGGTTTTGACACCGACATTGGTGCTTTCATTGAGAGTTCCTCTATGTCGTCACTTTTAGGCCCGATGGCTCCTCCGATCATCAATGACGATGCGATCCAGGGTGAGACTTTTCTCCCCGGACAGATCTTCGTATTTGGCAGCTTTGCACTGTGGGCCAATTCGCTTGGCCATCTGGAGCAGATCGAAAGCTACGCCCCTGGCCATCAGGTCAGATTTGGAAGTTTGAACTACACGACCGACCTCCGTGGAGACTTGATCTTTGATGGGTTCGAGCCACAGCAGAGCGCGCCGCACTGTCACGATGGGCATTATCTAGCTCTGCCGCCGAACAGTGCCCTGGAGGCCACACCCGCATCAGCTCCGACCCTTAATTTGGAGCCAACTGTGCCAGTCGAGGATGGGTGGTTGGACACCACCTCGGGGGCTGCAATCTCTATGGCGATCGAGCCGGACACCAGCCCTATTCTCTGCGAAGCCCGTGACTCCAAGGAGCCGGACTCCTCTCCAAACTCTGAGCCCTCCGCGCCCCTACCGATCGAACCCGATTGGGCGCCGATCATGGAGTTCACCGCCGCGGACATCTTTCAGCACTCGCCCTTCGGTGATATTCTAAATTCACTAAAGTCTCTCTCTTTATCAGGAGAACCCTGGCCGGACTATGGTCAACAAGGTTGGGATGCGGATGATGAAGAAATTCAAATCCCACCCACCACCCACTTCGTAGCCACTGTCGATGATTTAACCGACATGCTCGACTTCGACTCCGAAGACATCGACGGTATGGACCCCGATGTAGGAGACGATCAAGAACCAGCGCCTATAGGGCACTGGAATGCCACCTCGTCATATGATATATACATGGTGGACACCCAAAAGAAGGCAATGGCAATGGAACAGCGGAGGATGACCCCTCCAAGAAGCAGCCTAAGCGTCGGCGTCAGCGGCGCCGCTCTAAATCCCGCCAAAGCAAAAACGGTGATTCCGGCACGGGAGATAATAACACCCCGGACAGTGCCGAAGACAACCACCTCCAGCAAGATTCAGCACAGGAGGATGGAGAAGCCAGCCCTCATGAGAGAGCGGCAGACAGAGAGGTCGATGACAATAATTATATGCCTCCCTCTGAAGACGAGGCAAGCCTCAATGACGACGAGTTTGTCGTGCCAGAGGATCCCGTCGAACAAGAGCGTTTCAAAGCAGGCTTATGGCCACGGCGAGCAGCCTCAAGAAAAAATAGAAATAGCTTAGAGCTGATCAAGATTTGCTAGCCGACAGATGGACTGAAGTCCTTGCGGCCAAAGAGTATGAACTCGAACGCCCCTCCAAGAGCTACCCAAAGCGCAGGTTGCTACCCCGATTAGAGGAGGAAGCACCTAAACCTACATCACCAGCGCATGATGCGGCCGACCGGCCACCCCGTGGCCGCGACAGAGAGGCCTCTTGGCCCTCCACTCAAGCCGCACCCCGGCACCGCTCAAAAAATACCAAGGCATGGGAAAATGCGCCAGACCTGCGAGATATATTAGAGGAGAAGGCAAGGCAAACAAGATCGATCTATGGATCGCGTGGGCGCCCCACGGCATGAGACGGTAATCGTCACTCCGGATACAGTAAATCCGGCCGGGCCGAACACAGTAGACAAAGCTCGTTTGAGCTGCGTCGTGATATAGCCCAATATAGAGGCGCCGCACACCCACTATGCTTCACAGATGAAGTAATGGATCATCAAATCCCCGAGGGTTTCAAACCCGTGAACATCGAATCACACGATGGCACTACAGATCCTGTGGTATGGATCGAGGACTATCTCCTTCATATCCACATGGCACGCGGTGATGACCTACACGCCATCAAATACCTCCCACTCAAGCTTAAAGGACCAGCTCAGCATTGGCTTAACAGCTTGCCAGCAGAATCAATTGGTTGTTGGGAGGACCTGGAAACCGCATTCCTCGACAATTTCCAGGACACTTATGTGTGACCACCAGACGCCGATGACCTTAGCCACATAATTCAGCAGCCAGAGGAATCGGCCAGACAATTCTGGACACGGTTCCTAACCAAGAAAAATCAAATCATCGTCTGTCCGAACGCAGAGGCCCTAGCAGCCTTCAAGCATAACATCCACGATGAGTGGCTTGCACGGCACCTAGGACAGGAAAAGCCGAAATCTATGGCAGCCCTCACGACACTTATGACCCGCTTTTGCGCGGGAGAAGATAGCTGGCTAGCTCGCAGCAATAACATGACCAAGAGCCCTGGTAATTCGGATACCAAGGACAGCAGTGGCAGGTCGCGTCGCAACAAGCAAAAGCGCCGCATTAACAGCGACAATGCTGAGGATACGACAGTTAATGCCGGATTCAGAGGCTCTAAACCCGGTCAGCGGAAAAAGCCATTCAAAAGAAATACTCCGGGCCCGTCCAATTTGGACCGAATACTCGACCGCTCATGCCAGATACATGGCACCCCTGAAAAACCAGCCAATCACACCAACAGGGATTGTTGGGTGTTCAAGCAGGCAGGCAAGTTAAATGCCGAAAGCAGAGACAAGGGGCTGCATAGCGATGACGAGGAGGAGCCCCGGCCGCCGAACAACAGTGGACAGAAAGGTTTTCCCCCACAAGTGCGGACGGTGAACATGATATACGCAACCCACGTCCCCAAGAGGGAGCGGAAGCATGCGCTAAGGGACGTATACGCGATGGAGCCAGTCGCCCCATAGTTCAACCCATGTTCTTCCTGCCCGATCACTTTTGATCGAAGGGACCACCCCACTAGCATCCGTCATGGCGGATTCGCCGCATTGGTTCTAGACCCAATTATTGACGGATTTCACCTCACTAGAGTCCTTATGGACGGCGGCAGCAGCCTGAACCTGCTTTACCAGGATACATTGCGGAAAATGGGCTTCGATCCCTCGAGGATTAAACCCACTAAAATGACCTTTAAAGGCGTCATACCAGGTGTAGAGGCCAACTGTACAGGCTCAGTTACACTTGAAGTGGTCTTTGGATCTCCGGATAATTTCCGAAGCGAGGAGTTAATCTTCGACATAGTCCCGTTCCGCAGTGGCTATCTCGCACTGCTCGGGCGAACCGCATTTGCCAAGTTCAATGCGGTGCTGCACTACGCATACCTCAAGCTCAAGATGCCAGGCCCTCGAGGAGTCATCACGGTCAATGGAAACACCGGACGCTCTCTCCTAATGGAGGAGCATAGGGCGGCTATCGCAGCAGAAGTACAAAGCAGCCTCTCAAGGCAATTCTCCAGTCCGGCCATTAAACGTCTGGACACCGTCAAGCGCGCCCGGAGTAACCTACAACAAGACCGCCTGGCACGTTCCGAGCAAGCATAGCAATGCGGCCCTAACCCTAGCCCTCACGAACTTGCGAAACCAGTGTTGCGCGTACATAACTACTCTCTGGAAATACCATGGGCACAGGGGGAGGGGCACCATCATGGCACGCCCGAAATGCGGCTTATACCGCACTAGGGGCTGCCGATTTCTTCATTTTCTCTTATTTTCAGGACTCCATTCTACGGAAGGCTTGTCCGGCAGTACTATTGCCGCAAAAATGATACAACCAGGGAAGCAGAAAGCTACGCCGCACTATGGAACTCTAAGGTGGTCTCTATAACGAGCAGTATACCTGTTTCACATAACATTCCGCAGCTCGCCCCTGGAAAGGACATGTTAAATAGTCCCATATTTTGCTTATTGCACTATTTGTATCATTCTGCTTTGATCACAGCCTTTTTAAATAAACAATGCATAGCTTCCGTCTATTATTGCATTAATATTTTTTACGAATATATGTTCATTAATGACATGTCGCACACGTACACTTTGGTACGGCCAATACACCAGGGGCTTAAGTACCCCACAATACGGTGTGAGAAGTCCAAACACTTTCACAAGTGCGGCACCCCGAACTTATAGCATTATATGCATCGGGTCCGAATCATGTCTTGGGTCAATAGTTGGGTTTGTCCGGCTCCTATGTTTTGGTACCTTATGTTCCGTTATATCGGCTAAGGTAGCACTAGGAGAACTACTGCGATTGTGCCCCAGTTGAGCTGGGCTAAGCACCTCAGTAGAGAAAGCTAAAACCGACCGTCATGATGAGGCAAGAGCTAGTCGCTGTTTGAGAGGTTTTCGAGTCCCTAAAGACTTATGCCGCTTAGAGAAAGGAGACAGCTTTGTCTGGCCTAGGCGTGGATAGCGCCCCGAACTCGGTCTTCCGAACACAAGGGGCTTCGCCGAAATTTAAAATTATAGAATTCTATGGCTAAGTGAGAGTGTTCAAGCATTATAGTCCGATTGCCTTGTTCGTTGTGTTGAGCGCCTCCCTCGAAGGACCCAAGAATGGGAAAAAGAGCGCTCATGTTTATCCCGAACACCCCAGCACTCGTGGCACGGGGGCAGAAGCCGACGACTCTCCATCTCTCAAATTTGATAAACGGCCACACAGAAGGTAATATTTTAAATTCAAAAGAGTTTCTTAGCGCATATGAACAAGTTTTCAGCGTACAGGATCACAAATGCGAGTTTACTCAAAAATTACATCTTTGGAGCATTCATCTGCTATAAGGCGGGCACCCTTTAGGACGCCCTCATAATACGCTTCCAGGACGAGATGCTCCTTGCCCGGCGGCGGCCCGTCCTTCACCAGCTTCTCCGCATCCATCTTGCCCCAGTGCACTTTAGCACGGGCAAGCACCCTACAGGCACCTTCGATGCAGACAGAGCGCTTGATTACTTCAAGCCGTGGACAGGCATCCACCAGCCGCCTCACCCGCCCGAAGTAGCTCCCAGGCAGAGCCTCTCCAGGCCAAAGCCGAACTACGAGGCCCTTTATGGCCTGCTCGGCCACCTTGTGGAGCTCGACCATTTGCTTCAGCTGGTCGCTCAAAGGCACCAGGTGTCCGGCCTCAGCATACTGAGACCAGAACACCTTCTCCGTCGAGCTCCCCTCCTCGGTAGTAGGCGGCGGCATCAGACGCACTACGGGGCAAATCTACGAATGCTCCTGGAGAGCTCCGGACTCGGGTAAGTAACAAGTAATTCACTTTCACATTCTTGCTTTGTATAATGAATGCCTTACCCGCCGCTATCTTCTTCATCGCTTCAATTTCTTGGAGAGCTTTCTGGGCTTCGGCCTTGGCAGACTTCGCGCTTTCGAGGGCTGCCGCAAGCTCGGAGGCTTGCGTCTTTGAGTCAAGCTCCAAACTCTCGTGTTTTTTCACGAGAGCCTGGAGCTCTTTCTGCACCTCCTCCACCTGCGCCTCCTGCTTCCCTCTCTCTGTGCGCTCCGCGGCCGCTCTGTTTTCGGCCTCGGACAACGCTTTCTTAAGGGTTGCCACCTCGGTCGTGGCCCCTATAATAGCACATTGATCCTGTCATTTTTTGCAACCACATCTTCTCTATATACTTGCGCAAGGTATTACTTACCTTCCTTCTCCTCGAGTTGCCTTTTGGCATGGCCGAGCTCGTTCTCGGACCGCGCGAGGTTTTGCTTCAGCGTATCCACCTCCGCAGTCAGTGCGGCGGAGGCCAGCAGCGAAGCCTGCATACGCGTATTGACTTGATTATATTAGACTCCTGCGAATGTTATTAGATCCTCTATTCGGCTTTTCTTTCTGAACGCCGAACAGAGCATCAGGGGCTACTGTCTATGCGGTAATATTTTTACATATTCTTTACTTACCTCGAAGCCTATTAGAAGGCTGGCATAGGCTTCAGTCAGTCCGCTCTTGGCGGACTGAACCTTCTGGATCACCGCACTCATAATAGTGCGGTGCTCCTCGTCGATGGAGGCGCCGTTAAGCACCTCCAGCAAATTGTCCGGTGCCTCCAGTTGGATGGAGGTCGCCGGCTCGGTAGGCTTGCTCCTCTTGGAAGGAGGCTGCCTATCAGAGTCCGGAACCGTTGAAGATTCCGGCGCGGTGTCCGGCTCAAGGCCGGACTTGGAGCCCTTGGGGGTTCTATCCCCTTTACGCCTGGAGTCCGGGAGGTCACCTTGCGGCGCCCCCAGGACCACCTCCTCCTGGCTTGGAACCTGTTGGGACGCCACCTCGGTGTCGTCCGTAGGATGGGGGGAGGTAGCCGTCGGAAGCGAATTCACATCCAACGAATCCAGGGAACCGCTCGACGACACGTCGAGCCGGTCTTTGGGTGGACTGCATAAACATGTTCGACGTAAGGAAAAGCTGTGCAATGGGGGAATACTATGAATCACTCTGGTATCCGGATACTTACGATCTCGCCAGGGGCTTGGCCCTGTGCGTCCACTACTCTTCGCCGTCGTCGGCGTTGGTGGGGTAGTCCGGAGGAGGGGTCTTCCCCTTCTTGGACCCTTCGGCCTCCCAAGTTGGGCCGGCCTTCCTTTTCTTCCCCCCCCCCCCCCCCCCCCCGGGGGCCGCCCCTCCTTTTTTCCCCCCCCCCCCCCCCCGCTGGAGGGGGAGAGGTCTCTTCTTCCTCCTCCTCGTCTTCATGGGAGGAGTGCGCCTTGGAGTCGTCGGATGATGAATCCGACACCTCCTGGCGCCGGGCACTCTTTCGAGTCCCCGTGGCCTTCTTCTTGGCCTTCTTCTCCGGCACCACATAGGGTGCCGGAACCAGCAGCTTTGCCAAGCGAGCGTCCGCTGGGCCTTCGGGCAAAGGAGCCGGACAGTTGATCTATCCGGACGTCTCCTGCCAATCCTGTCAAAGGTAAGGGAGCTTAGATCCCGCATGGAGTCAAACTATGAAAAACTAATACCCTGTAGAAGGTAAAAATAGCTTACCGCACGAGCGTGACGCTGCGTGCTGAATCCGCGATCCTCGGTAGCGGATGAGGGGGCCTCGGCGCCCTTGAAAAGCACCTTCCAGGCATCTTCGTACGTCGTGTTGAAGAGCCTTCTCAGATTTCGGTGCCGTGCCAGGTTGAACTCCCACATGTTGAAACCCTGTTGTCGACACGGGAGGATCTGGCGGATGAGCATAACCTGGACTACGTTGACAAGTTTGAGCTTCTTGTCCACCAGGGTTTGGACGCATGTTTGGAGTCCGGTCAGCTCTCCTTTTTTACCCCACGACAGGCCCGTCTCTTTCCAGGAGGCAAGCTGCGTAGGGGGTCCGGATCGGAACTCGGGGGCTGCGACCCATTCAGGGTCGCGGGGCTCGGTGATGTAAAACCACCCCAATTGCCACCCCTTTAGGGACTCCATGAAGGAGCCCTCGAGCCATAGGACGTTGGGCATCTTGCCCACCATGGCACCTCCGCACTCCGCCTGGGTGTCACGCACCACCTTCGGCTTGACATTGAAAGTCTTGAGCCATGGGCCGAAATGGGGACGGATGCAGAAAAAAGCCTCGTACACGACGATAAACGCCGAGATGTTGAGGACAAAGTTCGGGGCCAGATCGTGGAAATCCAGGCCATAGTAGAACATGAGCCCCTGGACAAATGGGTGGAGAGGGAAACCTAGTCCGCGGAGGAAATGGGGGAGGAACACCACCCTCTCATGGGGCCTAGGGGTGGGGATGAGCTGTCCCTCTTCGGGAAGCCGGTGCACAATGTCGTTAGACAAGTATCCAGCCTTCCTCAGTTTTTTGATGTGTCCCTCCGTAACGGAGGAGACCATCCACTTGCCTCCCGCTCCGGACATGGCTAGAGAAGGTTGAGGTGGGGTGTGCGGACTTGGGCACTGGAGCTCAAGTGCGCGGAAATGGATAGGCAAAGGAGGAAGAAGGCGTGGATGAAAAGGTGGATCCTTATCCCCTTATATGGGTGGACGCGACTATGCGTCCCCACCAGCCTGGTAAAACTCGCTTATCTCCCAAGCGCCGTAATCAATGGCGCGGTTGGGTTACCCACGCCCGTATTGATGAGAATCCCGGAATAAGGGGACACGATCTCTGCTTTGACAAGACGTGCCAAGGAAACCGCCTCGCTAAACGCGCTGAGGTGAACAGTAAAACGATTCGAATAAAGAATTGGCCGTGGTGTGATGTCACGCTATGGAATACGTCAGCAGATTAGATTTGTGTAAATATTATTCTCTCTATGGAAATATGTGGAAACTTATTTTGCAGAGCCGGACACTACCTTTGTGTTCAAAATCTTCTATGAAGTACTTGGAGGAGGAACCCGCCTTGCAATGCCGAAGACAATCTGCGCGTCGGACTCGTCGTCATTGAAGCCTGGTTCAGGGGCTACTGAGGGAGTCCTGGATTAGGGGGTGTCCGGATAGCTGGACTATACCTTCGGCCGGACTCCTGGACTATGAAGATACAAGATTGAAGACTTCGTCCCGTGTCCGGAGGGGACTTTCCTTGGCGTGGAAGGCAAGCTTGGTGATACAGATATGTAGATCTCCTACCATTGTAACCGACTCTGTGTAACCCTAGCCCTCTCCGGTGTCTATATAAACCGGAGGGTTTTAGTCCGTAGGGAGAACATACAATCATACCATAGGCTAGCTTCTAGGGTTTAGCCTCTCTGATCTCGTGGTAGATCTACTCTTGTACTACCCATATCATCAATATTAATCAAGCAGGACGTAGGGTTTTACCTCCATCAAGAGGGCCCGAACCTGGGTAAAACATTGTGTCCCCTGCCTCCTGTTACCATCCGCCTAGACGCACAGTTCGGGACCCCCTACCCGAGATCCGCCGGTTTTGACACTGATACCCGCGTTCAGCCTGCTCTGCCTCCCTGGGTCTCCGGATCGTCCTCCTCATCGCCAGCTGCCTCCCGCCGCTGCTCTGCGCCGCCGTCAACAAAAATCGTCTCCGCCGTTGCCGTTGTAGCAGGACCATCGTCGCACTTAGGGTATGGACTTAATCCTTGTGCTAATCCCCCTCCGATTCCTAGCACATTGTTTTGCCATGTATCTTTCCACGATTAAGATCACTCTATCCAGCGAAATCACTCTGTAGTCTAGTTGTGGATTGAAAATTTAGGGTTAGGTTTCCGCTGAAATCATCTCGGACCAACCGAGTTGTTGAAATCGGTTCCACCGATTTGGCTAAGGCCATTGCACATGTGATTCTCGGTCTGACCGAGAATTGCAAATCGGTGTGATCGAGTTCAATACTTTGTGAAACCCTAGTAGTCTCGGTGCCACCGAACTGTGACTCGGTCTGACCGAGTTCACTAGTTTAGGTTCCAAAAGCTGCTTCGGTATCACCGAGTTTTCAAATCGGTAGATCCGAAATGCTTTCTATGGAAAACTAAAACTAAGTTTTTGACTCATTCTTTTGCAAAAACCTCTGTACTTTGTGATGCTCATCAAATCTATCTCATCTATATCCATTCACAGGGTCTGCTGTCAGTGTTTGCATCATGTCAGATCAGAGTGACAGTAAGAACAAGTCTGAGTAGCAAGTTAACATGAGTGAGGGCACTAGTCCCTCTAGCAGCTTTGATGAGGGAAGCAGGAGTACACCCAGCAACTTGCCTAAGGCAGCCACCAGGACCAGAAAGAAGAGAACCTCTGATACTGAGGATGAGGACTATGTGGCTGTTGAGGAAGAGGCCACCTCAAAGAGGAAAGTTCTGAAAAAGGAATATGGCACATCTGCTGCCACTAAGCCAGGAATGAAGCAAAAGGTTCCTGCCAAGAGAGTTCCCATGTCAAAAGCCAGAACATCCACTCAAGAGACTTTGGGATCTGCACCCAAAGAATAGGTTATGGCAGAAAAGAAAAGGAAGGAAAGGGTCAAGAAGACCACTGCCAGAGTGCTTGGTAGATCTTCAATAATGAGAGATTCTGAAGAAGAGGAAGAGGATGCAGCACCAGCACCGAAAGCTCAAAAGCTTATGGGAGATGCTATAAGGGTATGGCCTGCTCCATCTAAGCCCAAAACTGTTCCTAAGACTGCTGCTCCAGCTCCAAAGCCAAAACCCAAGAGGAGCACCAGGAACATCCGTGCTGAGGAGAAGAACAAGGCCCAGTGCTTCAAGCTACTGAAGAAGAAGATGATTCTGTTGTTTTGAGGAAGTTGAAGACCAAAATTCTAGACCACAATGATGCTCACCCAGTTGCACAGAACATGAAAATCAGGAAGGATTCAAGATTAAGGCTATGGAGAGAGTCTGATCCATATGCCACCAGGAGAAGGACTGCTGTGGACTACAGGATCCATACAAAGGAACAACGAGACTTCTATGAGACTGTCTTACTTGACAAGAAGCCCATAGTGTGTGACATGAGATGGGTTGATTGGAAATTCATGGAGGAAAATGAGGATCACTTCCCTGGTGTATATGACAACTTCAAGGCATGTGGAGTCGATGAGTTTGTGGCTCAGAAGCTCACAAAGTGGAATGATGAGCTTATTATATTGTTCTATTCCACAACTCATTTCTACCCAGATGGAAGGATTGTCTGGATGTCTGAAGGTACTAGGTACCAGTCAACGGTTGAAGAATGGGAAAAATTGATCAATGCTCCTGAGGAGAATGAAGATGACTTGGATGTCTATGCCAAGAAGAAGAAGGATCACAACACCATGGCATATATGTACAAAGAGATCCTAGATGCTGCTCTTGAGACACACAAGTTTGGATCAGTACATTACCTTCTGTCAGGTTTGCCAACAATCAACTGGATCCTCAGGCACACTCTTTTGCCAAAGTCAGGTGATCATAAGATGATCAGAGGCCATGCAATTAACCTGCTTCACATATTTGATGTGCCTCAAAAGTTCAAAGTCATGAGCCTAATTGTGGAAACCATAAAGAGAACAGCTGCAGATCACAAGAGAAGTTGTGGGTATGCCCCACAGATCCAAGAGCTAATCAACTCCAAGATGGGCACTCGCACATATCTCTTGGACAAGGAACACATGCCCATCTACCCAGACTTTGAGGACAACACTATGGTGATGGATGAAAATGAACCATCTTCTATGCAAGCACAAGCAAAGAGGGAGAAGGCAAGGACTGAAAAGGCTACAAAGATGCCAACCATTTATGAGGCATCTCAGTATCTTCTGAAGAGCAAGCAAGATCATCTTGGCTACTTGATTGCCTCCACTCTGAGGATTGAGTAGGGATTGGCCACCCTGACTCAAAACCAGGAGAGCTTGGAGAGGATCATGGAGCAAAAGTTCTATGATTTAGATGTGAAGGTCACTGAGACCCAGCCAGTTGTTGAGCAACTTCAGGATGAAGTGCAGGAGAAGAAGGGCAAGTCTACCACTGATGCTTTTGCTAGAGTGCCCAGAGGACAGAGATCTGCTGCAGTGCCTGTTACAGACACCAGAGCAACTTCATCTGCACCAGCTACAGATTCAGTGCCACCAGCTCCAGCACCCACTCCACCAGCTCCATCTACATCAACTGTTGCCTTCGTCCTTGGAGTTTTATCTACACCACCACCTGAAGACCAAGCCTGAGAGTCAATCTAGCACTATGCATTTTTTATGAACTTTTGGTAACTTGTTGCCAAAGGGGGAGAAAATGTATAGATCATAGGCTTCGAGAGACAGTGGTTGCTTTTCGTTCTCTCTTATTGTTTGGTGGTTGAACCTTGTTTCTTTGCTTGTTTGATATACTTTATGCTTTTGTGTGATACTTGGATGATCATGTGTTTGATCGTATGCTACCTTAATGCTTGTTGGATGACATTATCTTTTTATATCCCCATATGATCATTCACTTTGCTTGGTGATGAGTGCATGTATATCGTTATTATCATTTTGAGCGCTCCACCAAGATGTATGTGACGTGGAAGAGTAACCCATGTTCCTAACTCATTGTGCATCTGCAGTCCAAAGCAAATCTTAAACTATGCACAAATTTAGGGGGACCTCTTGCTTTTCACATACTTCTCAAAGCGATAATGTTTTTCACTCTTATTATCATTTGTTGAAGCTTTGATCTATATGTTGTCATCAATTACCAAAAAGGGGGAGATTGAAAGTGCAACTATCCCTAGGTGGTTTCGGTAATTCCTAACAACATATAGCTCATTGAGCTAATGCTATTTCAAGATTAATATCTCAGGAAAGCTCAATGATTGGCATGGCATGGATGAGAAAAGTGGACCCCTCAAAATGCTAAGGACAAAAGGATTGGCTCAAGCTCAAAGCTCAAGACTCTACATTTTCTATTTTAGTGATCCAAGATCACATTGAGTCTATAGGAAAAGCCAATACTATCAAGGAGGGATGAGGTGTTGCTTAACGAGGCTCTTGCTCAAAATGCTTAGTGATATGCTCCAAAGCCCTCAACTACTTTCTCACATCCACATATGACCTAAACCAAAAGTCAAACTCGGCCCCACCGATTCTTTCTATCCGGCGCCACCGGGTTCAGATGGCATAGCCACTGCCACAAACCCTAGGCAAATCGGTCTTACCGATAGGGATCTCGGTCTCACCGAGATGGGATTGTAATCTCTCTGTTTCCCTTCGTAACGTTTCGGTCCCACCGAGATTGCAATGTAAACTCTCTGTTTCCCTTTGGTAACATTTTGGTCTCACTGAAATGAGTGAATCGGTCACACCGAGTTTACCTGACCAACTCTCGCGTTAACTTATTACCAAAATCGGTCTCACCGAGATTACGTTATTCCCTAACCCTAACCATATTGGTCCTACCGAGTTTCATGTCGGTCCCACCGAAACTCCTAACGGCCACTAGCTTTTCTGAATCGGTCCGACCAAATTTATCAATTCGGTCCCATCGAGATTGGCAAGTTGTGTGTAACGGTTAGATTTTGTGTGGAGGCTATATATACCCCTCCACCTCCTCTTCATTGTGGAGAGAGCCATCAGAACAAACCTACACTTCCAATTTACTTTTTCTGAGAAAGAACCACCTACACTTGTGTTGAGGCCAAGATATTCCATTCTTACCATATGAATCTTGATCTCTAGCCTTCCCCGAGTTGCTTTCCACTCAAATCCCCTTTCCACTAAATCCATATGCTATGAGAGAGAGAGAGAGTTGAGTGTTGGGGAGACTATCATTTGAAGCAGAAGAGTAAGGAGTTCATCATCAACACACCATTTGTTACTTCTTGGAGAGTGGTGTCTCCTAGATTGGCTAGATGTCACTTGGGAGCCTCCGACAAGATTGTGGAGTTGAACCAAGGAGTTTGTAAGGGCAAGGAGATCGCCTACTTCGTGAAGATCTACCGCTAGTAAGGCAAGTCCTTCGTGGGCGACGGCCATGGTGGGATAGACAAGGTTGCTTCTTCATGGACCCTTCGTGGGTGGAGCCCTCCATGGACTCGCGCAGCCGTTACCCTTCGTGGGTTGAAGTCTCCATCAACATGGATGTACGATAGCACCACCTATCGGAACCATGACAAAAACATCCGTGTCACCTATTGCGTTTGAATCTTCCAAACTCCTCCCTTTACATTCTTGCAAGTTGCATGATTTACTTTCCGCTGCTCATATACTCTTTGCATGCTTGCTTGAATTGTGTTAAGATTGCTTGACTTTACCAAAGTTGCTAAAATCTGCCAAGAACTAAAATTGGGAAAAGGATAAGTTTTATTTGGTCAAGTAGTCTAATCACCCCCCCTCTAGACATACTTTCGATCCTACAGCTCTCTTCATAGGTAGATGCATAAATGGTAAAGATGAAGCATGTCATATGTGTGTTCCTGACCTCAGTATTTTTGGAGTGCTGTGTTAGGAGACAAATCCTACAATTTGGGAGCCATTGTTGCACGTAGGTTGCATCTTAATAGATTTAATGGAGATTTCTTTGGTGGAATTTATGCAACCCGCTTAGCTGATTTTCTTGCTGTAACCATACGCGAGGATGATATTGGATTGCCTCCCGCTTACCTAGATTTTAATGCTATGGTTCACCACCAGTTTGTTGAGATGAGTGAATCACCTCTCCAGTATCGACTAATCTTTGACAGACGGCGTGCTGTCCGTATTACTCTCCCTGTTCCTGCCTTCTTTGATTATCAGGCAAAAGGAATATACGTTATTACCAGAGAGGAGGCAGATGAGTACGAGAGGAGGGCTGAGGCCGCTCGTCGCCACGCTGCAGCTCAGGAGGCGATAGCCGCTGCATCTCAGTACGACCCCAACTATTATTATGGATATCCGCCAGGCCAGCTGTGGCCATAGACCAACTTAGGCCAAAAGCATAAGCTTGGGGGAGTATGTATTTCTCACCGACATTACATTTATGTTCACACAATCATTGCTAGATGTCGGTGCTCATACTTTTTTCATTGTATTATCCATGCTAGTTTATTCCCTTTTTATGTTTTCTTCTTTTGTGTTTAATAAACCTTAAGAAAAACCAAAAAAATTAGTTGTAGCTTTTAATTAGTTTACTTTCCATGCTTGTAGTAGTAATTAAAAATAAAACCCAAAAATATTTCCTATTCTTCTTTTGCTTGTTGGGAGCTTTCCCGTGTAAATAGTTTTATTTCTTTTCTTTTCTTTGGGGGTCGATAGGAGAAGACCATGATTAAATTGTTGAAGTAGCTCTTATATGCATTATTGTTGATCTGACAAAAGAGCCCATATTGCCTTGTCTTCTCCTGTTTATTGAATGCTTGCAGATTCTAGCTTAGTCCAATGCTCGTGCACTATTATTATTATTCACACTATTCGGTCGTGCAAGTGAAAGGCAATTATGACGATATATGATGGACTGACTGAGATGAGAAAAGCTGGTATGAACTCGACCTCTTTTGTTTTTGTAAATATGATTAGTTCATCGTTCCTGATTCAGCCTATTATGAATAAACATGTTTGCAATGACAACTAGAGATCATAGTTTCTTGTGACATGCTTGATTAGCTAGGAGCTTATAATGGTTTACCTTGCGTCCCAACATGCTATTAAAATGGTTATGATGTGGTATGATAGGGTGGTATCCTCCTCTGAATGATTTAAGTGACTTGACTTGGCGCATGTTCACGCATGTAGTTGAAACAAAATCAACATAGCCTTCACGATATTTATGTTCATGGTGGATTATATCCTACTCATGCTTGCATTCGGTGTTGATTAATTTTAATGCATGTTCATGACTGTTGTCGCTCTCTAGCTGGTTGCTTCCCAATCTTTTGCTAGCCTTCACCTGTACTAAGCGGGAATACTGCTTGTGCATCCAACTCCATAAACACCAAAGTTATTCCATATGAGTCCACCATACCTACCTCTATACGGTATCTACCTGCCGTTCCAAGTAAATTTGTATGTGCCAGACTCTAAACCTTCAAATAAATATCCTATTTTGTATGCTCAAATAGCTCATGTATCAACTAGGGCTGTCCGTATCTTCCATGTTAGGTGGGTTATTCTCAAGAGGAGTGGACTCCGCTCCTCACTCACGAGAAAAGGGCCGGTCACCGGGATGCCCAGTCCCATGCTTTATGCAAATCAAATCAAAATAATTGCAAACAAAACTCCCCCTAGGACTCTTGTTAATTGGAGGCACTCGTTGTTTCGAGCAAGCCATGGATTGATGCTTGTTGGTGGAGGGGGGGGGGGTATAAACTTTACCATTCTGTTTGGGAACCGCCTATAATGTGTGTAGCATGGAAGATATTGCCATCTCTTGGTTGTTATGTTGACAATGAAAGTATACCGCTCAAAATATTATTCATCTCTATTTAAAAACCAAGCTCTGGCACCTCTACAAATCCCTGCTTCCCTCTACGAAGGGCCTATCTATTTACATTTATGCTGAGTCATCATCCTCTTATTAAAAAGCACCAGTTGGAGAGCACCATTGTCATTTGCATTCATTACTATTAGTTTACATTGAGTATGACTTGACTGGATCTCTTTTACCATGAATTACAATGTCTAGTCAGTCCTTGATCTTTAAAGGTGCTCTGCATTTATGTTTTGCGGTCTCAGAAAGGGCTAGCGAGATACCATCTTGTTATATCATATTATGATTGTTTTGAGAAAGTGTTGTCATCCGAGATTTATTATTATTGCTCGCTAGTTGATTATGCCATTGATATGAGTAAACTTGAGTCCTAAGCATTATTGTGAATGTGGTTAGTCATAATCCTTGCTGAAAACTTGAATGCTGGCTTTACATATTTAGAAGAACAAGAGCAAACAGAGTTTGTAAAAGTTTTTCTTTGTCACTTTCAGTTTATCAACTGAATTGCTTGAGGACAAGCAAAGGTTTAAGCTTGGGGGAGTTGATATGTCTCCGTCGTATCTAATTTTCCAAACACTTTTTCCCTTGTTTTGGACTCTAACTTGCATGATTTGAATGGAACTAACCCGGACTGACGCTGTTTTTAGCAGAATTGCTATGGTGTTATTTATGTGCAGAAACAAAAGTTCTCAGAATGACCTGAAACTTCACGGAACATCTTTTCGAAAATAATAAAAAATCCTTGCAAAAGATGAAGACCAAGGGGGCCACCACAGGTCCACGACCCCCTAGGGCGCGCCCCCTACCTCGTGGGCCCCCTGGAGCTCCTCCGACCTCAACCCCGACTCTATATATTTGGTTTTGGAGAGAAAAAAATCAGAGAGAAGTATTCATCGCATTTTACGATACAGAGCCACCACCAAGCCCTAAAACCTCTCGGGAGGGCTGATCTGGAGTCCGTTTGGGGCTCCCGAGAGGGGAATCCATCGCCATCATCATCATCATCAACTTTCCTCCATCACCAATTTCATGATGCTCACCACCATGCATGAGTAAGTTCATCGTAGGCTTGCTGGACGGTGATGGGTTGGATGAGATTTATCATGTAATCGAGTTAGTTTTGTTAGCGTTTGATCCCTAGTATCCACTATGTTCTGAGATTAATGTTGCTATGACTTTGCTATGCTTAATGCTTGTCACTACGGCCCGAGTGCCATGATTTCAGATCTGAACCTATTATGTTTTCATCAATATATGAGAGTTCTTGATCCTATCTTGCAAGTCTATAGTCAGCTATTATGTTTTATGATCCGTTAACCCCGAAGTGACAATAATCGGGATACTTACCGATGATGACCATAGTTTGAGGAGTTCATGTATTCATTATGTGCTAATGCTTTGTTCCGGTACTCTATTAAAAGGAGGCCTTAATATCCCTTAGTTTCCATTAGGACCCCGCTGCCACGGGAGGGTAGGATAAAAGATGTCATGCAAATTCTTTTCCATAAGCACGTATGACTATATTCGGAATACATGCCTACATTACATTGATGAATTGGAGCTAGTTCTGTGTCACCCTATGTTATGATTGTTACATGATGAACCGCATCCGGCATAATTATCCATCACTGATCCATTGCCTACAAGTTTTCCATATATTGTTCTTCGCTTATTTACTTTTCCGTTGTTATTGCTATCATCACTACAAAATACCAAAAACACTACTTTTGCTACTGTTACCTTTTGCTACCGTTACCACTACTATCATATTACTTTGCTACTAAATACTTTGCTGCAGATATTAAGTTTCCAGGTGTGGTTGAATTGACAACTCAGCTGCTAATACTTGAGAATATTCTTTGGCTCCCCTTGTGTCGAATCAATAAATTTGGGTTGAATACTCTACCCTCGAAAACTGTTGCGATCCCCTATACTTGTGGGTTATCACTTCTCACAACAAGCATGATGGTTTTTGGTAGGGAATGCCCCACCTTTGGGGACGAAATGATATCCATTGCCTCTTATTGCTTTCAAATTTTTTTCTCGTGTCAACATAGAACAACAGGAGTGTTGTGTGATTTTTTGTGATTTTTTGGGGTTCGTTTGGACATTTTTATGCATTAACTGATTTTTCAATGCATTTATGTGCATAATTCAAATTTAAACTACATGCGCATGATCCAGTGCATATAAATTGGTTGAAAAATCAAATCTGTGTCCTTGGGTGCATGCTTAGGTCCCATGCAAGAAATGGGAATGAATTTCGAACACATGGGCACCGTTGATTGCCAGCAAAACGTTGAGATGCCTGGTTTTTAAATTCTAGTAAATCCAAAACTCGTATGAAATTCATGAAACTTGGCATGCTATCATGGAGCGGCACCTGACATGCCATGGTAATTTTTTTGTCCCATTTGGGGCAGGTTTGGGTATATGCTTCTCACAAACCGTAGCTTCTCACAACAAGCATGCTGGTTTTCGGTAGGGAACGCCCCACCTTTGGGGACGAAACGATATCCATTGCCTCTTATGGCTTTCTTTTTTTTATCGTGTCAACATAGAACAACAGGAGTGTTGTTTGCTTTTTTTTGTGATTTTTTGGGGTTTGTATGGACATATTTATGTATTAACTGAGTTTTCAATGCATTTATGTGCATAATTCAAATTTGAACTACATGCGCATGCTCCAGTGCATATAAATTGGTTGAAAAATCAAATCTGTGTCCTAGGGTGCATGCTTAGGTCCCATGCAAGAAATGGGAATTAATTTTAAACACCTGGGCACCGTTGATTGCCGACAAAACGTTGAGATGCCTGGTTTTAAAATTCTAGTAAATCCAAAACTCGTCTGAAATTCATGAAACTTGGCATGCTATCATGGAGCGTCACCCGACATGCTATGGTATTTTTCGTGTCCATTTTGAGAGAAGGCGCACTCGAATAATGACTGCCAACAAAGGCACTTTGAAAAAAAATATCTATGACTTTAATATCTCAAACGTTTGTATAATTCTAACCGTGTGCATTCGGTTAACCATTCACATGACACCATGTGTCTTGGTTTTAATGGCTATAGGAGGTGCCGTGTGGACAGCTGCTTGACTGAACGGGAGGCGTGCGAGCGCAGTCCGGTGTGTACGCTCACCAGGAAACATACAAGCTGTTCAACGCAGGATCTGTGCATCTCTTCAACGCAATTGGTTTAGATTATGGTATGCAAATTAAAGCCAGACTTGGGCGCTAAGCCAAGAGACACTGCGATTTGTCAAAATATGCAGCTAAAAATCAATATCACTATCTATTTTTTGCAACTAAAATTCAGTAATTAAGCATAGATTTCATTCATATTAGAGATTAAGCAGTCGTTCTCACCAGGAAGCGAGACAGCCTTGGACCGCCGCTCGCCTCGCTCCCACTGATCTATATTAATGGTGCCGCCGAGCGGCCGCATTCTCCCATCCTCGCCACACGCATAATTCCTCTCTCTCCGCCCGCATCCTCGATGCCGCTCTGAGTCCTCAAAGCCGTCAATGTACGAGGATGCCGCCGAAGCGCCCCATCGGAGGAGTGGCGACGCCGGGACTGCTGAAGCACCGGAGCATGGCATCAATACGGAGACGGAGGTTTCCGTCCCCGCCGACGAGGTGGAGAACGAGGCTGCCAACAAGCGGAGACGGGTCGAGAAAGAACCACAAGCGACTCCAGCAGGCCTAGACTTCATCAACAACCTCCCCGATGATATGTTGATAGTCATCATATCCCTCCTCCGAATCCAAAATCGGGCGAGGACAGCCGCTGTTTCCCGGCGGTGGCGCACCCTATGGCTCTACACCCATGTCGACCTCCACGCCCACAAGCTCTGCCATGGCTATCACCAAAGCTTGGATGCATTCTCCTAGATCCTCGACAGTCATCATGGCCCAATCAAAGGCCTTATCGCGGGCAAGTTCCGTTCCAATGGCAAGGAGCAAGCCAAGCTTGACGAGTGGTTCCGATCCCGCGCCATAGATCAGCTCAAGAAGCTAAGTTATAATGATGGGCATGTGAGCTTGCTGCCAATGTCCGCGCTCCACTTCATGCCCATGTTGCGCCTCGCCAAGTTCATGAACTGCCACCCCCTTTAATGATGCGCCCGCTCTTTTTCTACCACGACTGAAGCACCTCGAGCTCGTCGCCATCCGCATCCCAAAGGATGACATGGAGCACCTTCTCCGCACCTGTACTGCACTCGAGTTCCTTCGTCTTCAGGCGATGAATTGGTCGAGTACCTTGCATATCACCTCCAGGACTCTCCGCACTATTTATGTGAGTTGCTGATGCTGCAATGAGAGATCACAAAAGGTGGACCACAATATGGTCATCCAGGACACACCCTCACTTGAGAGATTACTTGTAGTTGATCAGCAAGGTCCAACAAGAATCAATGTCATTTCTGTGCCGAAATTGAAAGTGGTGGGTTACTCGTCTATCAAATACTACACCTTTCAGGTACAACAGTCACCTTATATACCTCTCCTTCTTGATTCAATGTTATTTCAAGTTTTGAAGATGTGTGTTGGCCTGTCATCCAGCGAAGCTTCACCCAGACTCTGGGCACAGTGAAGGTCTTGGCACTAGAATCTGTCATCCCCAACCTGGACCAAGTTTTCAGTTGCCTGAGATGCTTTCCGTGCCTGAAGAAGCTGTATATCGAGGTGATGTTCCTTTCCTGTTAAATGTTAACCATAAGGGAGTTCAATTTTTTGCACCTTTTCCCAAGTTTACAATGACAATGTACTACGATTTCTAAAGGAATTTTGGAGGATTTTAGGACATACACCCCCACCCCATATTGGTTGCTTCATTCATATGGTTACAATCGTCCATAAGCATTTCTCCTTTGGATTCATCTATACTAGTTTTCTTAGGGAATTTTTCATCCAATCCAACCTCTTGTGAAGAAGGCTACATGTTTCTAGATTGTAATCAAATTAATGCCCATGTTAATCATGCCAGATCAAAGATGGCACGTTGGTGCATTTTACAAATCCTGCAAACCAAATGGGCGTGTAGCAGTGTTCAAAACTGCATGTAAGCACTAAGATGTTCTCTTCTTTTGCAGTGCATATTAGGCCCGGTGGAACATGTTGATAACGACAATCACATCGAATGCCTGGATCTGCATCTCTCAAATATTACTTTGAAATCCTACCGAGGGACCCCACCGAAGATTACACTCGCCATGTTCTTTCTTGCCAAAGCAAAGGTGCTGAGGGTACTGAGGTTGAACACGCATTTAATTAGGAAAGATCAATGGTATGATTATCAGAGTCGGCTGGTACTGCGGAATGGAAGTGCCTCCAAAAATACCAAACTTCATATTGGAAGAGCATATGGCAAAGCAATTGGAAGTTATTGTGTCAAACCCATACATGACTTATCAGCGGCTGATCCCTTTTCAGAAATGACGCAGCTTGCAATGGTTGAATTTGGGCATTGTAATCTTTGAATTTGAACCTTCCAATATTTATGGAATTTGTTATATTGAACCGTTTCTGTTCTCTTGTCTCAACGCAAACAGTTCATCCGGGTGAACTGCATGTCATACATCGCACACACCTTGATCTGGCTGACCGTTTCTTTTGTGTTGCCTAATCACAAACAGTTCATCCAAGTGAACTGTATGTTGTACATCGCACACACCTTGATCTGGCTGACCGTTTCTTTTGTGTTGCCTAATCACAAACAGTTCATTCGAGTGAATCGTATGATGTACATCGCACACCTTCATCTGGCTGCCCATTTCTTTTGTTCCTCCTCATAAAAAACGGTTAATTGAACTGAACCATATGCCCTAAATCGCACACGCAACTAAAATCTGAACCGTGTTTGATGCATTCGTCATCGCAAACGTTTTGAACCTTTTTGACGGTTTTTACACCACCGTTTGCGATTGTTGCATTGCACACAGTTTCGTTGAAGGGTCTCTGATCGTGGTGTCACGTTAGCAGCATCCTGTAGTAGTGAGGGTGTATTTTATTAAGTATCCGGTTCTAGTTGTCATAAGGTCAAGGTACAACTCCGGGTCGTCCTTTTACCGAGGGACATGGCTATTCAAATAGATAAACTTCCCTGCAGGGGTGCACCACATAACCCAACACGCTCGATCCCTCTGGCCGGACACACTTTCCTGGGTCATGCCCGGCCTCAGAAGATCAACATGTCGCAGCCCTACCTACGCACAATAGAGAGGTCAGCACGCCGGTCTAAATCCTATGCGCGTAGGGGTCTGGGCCCATCGCCCACTGCACATCTACACGTTGCATACATGGTCGAAAGTAGACCTAGCCCCTTAATACAAAGCGCAGGCTTACGGTCCAATCCGGCGTGGGCCGCTCAGTCGCTAATGTCGAGAAGGCTTCGGCTGATACCACGACGAGTGCCCATAACTGTTCCCACGTAGTTGGTTAGTGCGTATAGGCCAGTGGCCAGACTCAGATCAAATACCAAAATCTCGTTAAGTGTGTTATTTGCAGTACCCGCAGACGCTGACCAGGGCCCGGCCCACCTCTCACCTAGGTGGTCTCAACCTGCCCTGTTGCTCCGCCACAAAGTAACAGTCGGTGGGCATCGGGAACCCAGGCCCACCACTACCGGGATGGAGCCACCTATCCTTTCAGCCCCACATCAAAATCACTTGTGGGTACTCTACGAGCCGAGCCGACTTTAGTCACATCATGCAATCTGTATAATATGTATGTATGTATGTATGTATGTATAAACCCGTGATCACCTCTCGAGTGATCATGGCCCAATAGTATAGCATGGCATATAGACAAGAATGTAGGGCCACTGATGGAAAACTAGCATCCTATACTGAGCATTTAGGATTACACATAAAGGTAACAACTGTAGCAACAATGACAGGCTATGCAACAGGATAGGATTAACCGAAAGGAGTAACATGCTACACTACTCTAATGCAAGCAGTAGAGAGAAGTAATAGGCGATATCGGGTTGATCAAGGGGGGGGGGCTTGCTTGGTTGCTCTGGCAAGAAGGATGGGTCGTCAACAACGTAGCCGATCGGGGCACCAGCAGTGGCGTCAGTCTCGTAGTCTACCGGAGAGAAGAGGGGGAAGAAACAATGAATACAATGCAAACAGATGCATATCGATGCATGACATGACAAGTAACGGTGTCTGGTGTGCCCTAACGTAATAGGAGGTGATACAGGCGAAGGGGGGAAACATCCAGGAAAGTATCCCCGGTGTTTCGCGTTTTCGGACAGATGAACCAGAAGGGGACAGTTGCGTGTTCACTATGCTAGGGATGTGTGGTAGACGAACAGAGTGTGTAACCAGATTCATCTCGTCGTTCTGAGAAACTTTCATGTACAAAGTATTTTCATCCAAGTTATGGATTATTTTATATTAATTTTTAAAGTTTTAAATTATTTCTGAAATTTAACAGATTTAATTTAATTTGTAAATAATAAGGTTGAATGCAAGATACACCCAAAAGGGTATCCAGCCAAGTGTTCGAGTGGCTGATAGTGGGACCCAGTTGACTGCTTAGTCAGCAGTCAACTATGGACCAGTTGACTAGTCAAACTGACCCAGGGGCCTAGCAGTGAGTGATTGTTAGAGTTAACTGAATTAAACTGATTTTAGTTAAGTTAATCAGTAGGTGGGGCCAACCTGTTAGTGGGTCATTAGTTAACAGAGTTCATTTTGTTTGCACGGGTTATTTACCGATGTCGCCCCCACATGTTAGTGGCACAGAGGCCAATTAGCACTAGGCTAATGACGTCCATGTTGGCACTAAACGACAGCGATGGCAGAGTGCGCCGGCGATGACCGGTCGCTCGTCTCTGGCGACTGGTTGCTGCGCAGAGAGGTGCTACCAGCAGCTGGGAGAGCGCTGCATCCAGAGGCACGAGTCACCGATGCTGGGGTGGCCGGAAACACGACCGGCGACGAGGTTTGGCAGTGGCGGGTTAGTGTGTGAGCGCGGCGCAGCGGGCGTGGCCCAGGTAGGTGTCGGTGTCAAAATTGGCGGATCTCGGGTAGGGGGTCCCGAACTGTGCGCCTGAGGTTAATGGTAACATGAGATAGGGAACACAATGTTTACCCAGGTTCGGGCCCTCTCGATGGAGGTAAAACCCTACGTCCTGCTAGATTAATATTGATGAGTATGGGGGTTACAAGAGTTGATCTACCATGAGATCGTAATGGCTAAAACCCTAGAAGCCTAGCCTATTTGATTATGATTGTCCCTACGGACTAAACCCTCCAGTTTATATAGACACTAGAGGGGACTAGGGTTACACAAAGTCGGTTACATAGAAATGAAATAGTATATCCGGCCGCCTGACTTGCCATCCATGCAAAGAAGAGTCCTATCCGGACATGGGAAAAAGTCTTCCATCTTGTATCTTCATGGCCCAATAATCTGGCCCATGTCCAACAGGCCGGACGCCCGAGGACCCCTTAGTCCAGGATTCCCTCAGTAGCCCCCGAACCAGACTTCAATGACGAGGTGTCCGGTGTGCAGATTGTCTTCGGCATTGCAAGGCGGGTTCCCCCTTCGATTACTTCAAAGTCCCTGACTTAAAGAGCGGTATTTAGCTTTCCCACTTAATGTCGCGCCCATCGGCTTCCATGCCTTCCCGACTTCAGTTTCCACGTGGCGAGCGAATACGAGAGGTCGGGGTATTTTTGCACATACCACCCTGACCATACGAGAGAGGTGCCTATTTAAAGAGAATAGATCTCAGATCCATTCCACACCCTGCGCAAAAAATCCTCAGAGCTCGCTAAGAGGAACCACTCCAACATGGCTAGCGCTCCCAGGTCTTCCTCTCGTCCCCACGGCTCCGAAAAAGGTGATTGGAAGAGATGCTCTATATCCCACGGTCAGCTAACGAAGCTGAAAAAATAGGGCTTTCTTCCTCCCGCGGATCTAGTCCCCATCCGAGCAGGATTAATGTCCTTCAACGCTGGGGTTCAGGCGGAGAATTTCCCCAATCCATCCAGGGGAATGAGTATGCTTTGTTCCCTTCTTGCTAAGAGGCATCGGATTTCCAATCCATGCCTTCCTTCGAGGACTGCTGGAGTATTATGGCCTCCAACTGCACAGTTTCACTCCCGCCTCCATCCCGCACATCGCGGGTTATGTTGCTCTATGTGAGTTATTCCTGGGCTGGGAGGCCGATTTTGAATTATGGAGAAAACTGTTCTGCCTCGTCCCTCGTAATCAAGGGGGGTCAATATTCGAAGTGGGAGGAGCCGAAGTGTGGCGTATCGCCAGGACCGGATACCTGTCCGGCACGCTGAAGAAGGCTTCCGAAGAGTGGCCTTCCGAATGGTTCTATATTGACGACGTCGCTCTTCCTGACCCAGTCCGAATGGGCCTCCCCGAATTTTCAAGTGCTCCGTTGAAGAAACGCCACAGCTGGCATCCTCAGAGCCTCGAAGAGGAGGATAGCACGGAAGTCGGTCAGTTGATGGGCAAGATTAAGACGCTCGCCTAGTCCGGATTGTCAATAATTGAGGTAATGGCGATCTCCATAGTGCGGGGGGTCCAACCACTCCAATACAGAGGGCTTCCCATGTGGCACTATAATGGGGAA
Source organism: Triticum urartu (assembly GCF_003073215.2). NCBI lineage: Eukaryota > Viridiplantae > Streptophyta > Magnoliopsida > Poales > Poaceae > Triticum > Triticum urartu. The sequence goes on from NC_053022.1 coordinate 330,627,559, forward strand.
GATGATGCCTCACACTGTGGTCGGAAGGGTCCGAAAACCCCCGCCGCTTTGGCCAAAATATTGGCTAGACTGTACAAAGGGGAGAAGGAGGGGTTCACTCGTCTCCAATGTCGAGATGGATTTTCCATGTATAATCCTCCTAGCTGGGTAAGCTCCGATCCCACCATTTTACTCCTCTCCCTGAATAATTTTTGATGGACAGTAACCTATCCACTCGCAACAGGAATGGCGGAAGGCTATCGAGGGGATCCATAGCAATGCCCCCCAGCCAGAGGATCACAACCGGGACCTTGACCCCGGATTCGAAGAAGATCCGGACATATTTATGGAGCTCGAGGATGGAGTATTCTATCAGATGAGCTACGATGGTACGGAAGTACCCATCATCGCCAATTACCACGGCCTCCTTCCCGCTTCGCATGTAAGTAATTTAAAAGACACCTTCTTCGAAAGAGTTTCCTTACTTTGCCTCACCCACCGCACTATTTCATGTTCCAAAGGGGAGGCGCTCAGCGTCACAACATGCACCAGAAGCGTCTCCGAGGAGAGCGGCGCCCGCGCCGAGCACATCTTCGAAGAGGAAGGCAAATGATAATACGGCAGAACCCTTGTCAAAGAGGTAAGGCTTTCTTTTGAAGAATACATCTTCTGATCGCCACATCAAATCATGATGCCATTCACCGCATTCTATCAAGAAAAGTGTCCGCCGGACTGTGTCCGGGGATCCTGCTGATCGTGCCTCCACTAGTCAGGTTCCGGACCTTGCCCTAATGACGGGGGCTGACACGGGAGTGGTGCCAACTGTCCTTCCACAGAGGATTCAAACAATATGTCCGTCACAAACTCTGAAGTGGAGAGCGCCATGAATCTTCATCGTCGGAGGGCCGCTCTCCGTGACCCCGGCTTTTCAAAGGAGGCATTTGATGTCTTCGGCTCAACCAATGCGTACATCCGAGCTGCTCGGGATGGGCTTGTAAGAGCCATGGACCAGCATATAAAATATATGCAGGTAAGTTTATATTGTACCAATCTGATAGTTATATACCAGTAGCCCCCGAGACTTGAAGTAGTTGATCCAACTGATTGAAGGATCATTGTATAACCAGGTACTTGCGAAGAAGAACAGCCTGTTATCTCAGGAACTAGAAAAGTATCAGACCCAGCTAACTGCTGCCAATGCCGAACTGGAGAAATCCAAGAAGGCATCACCTGGTAATGTTCCCCTCCATCGAGAAAACATAATGGCATGCCAATAATGCTAACACGGTTGCTCACCTCTTAATAGGATCATCAAATCAACTGCAAGAGCAACTGAAAGCCGCTCAAGGGGGAGAACAAGAAGCCAAAAGACTACTAGCCGCGGGGAGCGTGTGCTAACACGAGTCATGGAGGAGAAAAACAAGCTCCAGGATTCCAATACCCAACTGGGTGAGGAGCTGAAAGATGTACGGGCCCAGCTGGCTGACTCCATGAAGGAAAATAAGAGGCTTCGAGGTGGCATATTTAGTATGTGGTCAAACTTACCTCCGTGTAATTCGGAAATGAAAGGGACTAACAGATTTATGCCTGTAGGTATGCTGACTGGTTGTCCCGAACAGGAGGTGCCTAGATTCTCGGGCGATCTGCTAGAAGAGCTGTCGCAAGTGCACGAGCAAGCTCGGCAGGCGATGCGAAGTGTTTCCAAGGCTTTATGGTCATCCGCCTCCCCTCCAGGAAGAATGGAGGAGCTTATACAACTATTCAGGGGAGCACGGCGGCGTTTTCGGTTATGCAAGATATCGGCCTGCCGGGAAGGTGCACGAGAAGCCTGGGCCATGGTGAAAACACGGTATACCAAGCTTGATCCGAATCATATGGCTCGGGTCGGACCTCTAGGGTCAGTTGGAAAAGAAATTCCCCGTCACACCCTAGCTAGTTCAAGCATTAGAGTGTGCATCATGTTTAAATTTCTCTTAAATTTGAAATGGGGAAGGCAGAAACCCCCAACACCCCCTGGAAACAACTAGGATTTACTAAAATTATTTTCAATGAACCTGAAATGCCCTTCTAAAAAGTTCACCCTCTTTGTTTTGTCTTGGGTTAAAACTCTGGCAAAATCGGTGCAACATTTTTCTAGGTCAACAGAGGTCATTGAATTAAATCATAAGTTTTGAATTGGGCATTAAATGCTATAAATAATTTAAATGCCCAAATAGTTCTTGGAAATAAATGTTGCTGTTGGAAATAATCTACAGAGCCCACAATTAATTTCAGGATTTTTTGGAAACGTTTTAGTATTTTAATTAAGCCCAACAGTTTTGCAGTTAAATAGAAAAACAAACAAATTAGAAAAAAAGAGAGAGAGGGAAGCTACCTGGGCCTTACCTGTGCTGGCCCAGCCCACCTGGCTCGGCCCAGCCGACTGGCCTGCCAGTCGTCGTCCTCCTCGCGCCAGAAGGACGCGGAGCGCGTGGCCGGCGCCCGCGGCCACACGCCGGCCACCTCCTGCTTCTGCCGACGTCCTGGAGACGTCCAGGGATGCCACGCGACCCCCAGTCCCCCTCTCATCCTCGCTCACTCTCCCCCTCGTCTCCCTCACTCTCTCCCGCGATGCCCGAGCGCGTTCCTCGCCGCCGTTCGCCGTAGACGACGCCAGAGCCACCCCCTCGCCCCTCCGACAAGCTAAATCACTCCGCCACGACGCCCTCGCCCTCCCCACCGAGCCACGCTTCGCCGGAGGCCCTGCATCACCGCTATCGTGCCGTCTTCAACCTCGGTACCCGCCGGACGCCGTTCATCGATTCGCCTCGCTCCGGTCACCCCCGAGCCCACTGGTCTGCTCATCGACCTCCCTGTGAGCTCCGACGCTTTTCCCCTCGTCTTTTCCCACGCGTTTGCACCCTCTAGGCCATAGTTCCACCATGGCCGAAGCTCGTATCTCGCTCGAGCTGTCCGCGTCGCTCCGGCGACCATTTGGTCATCCCGTGCCTATGCAACGTGCTTGTCCGCATCGCGTAGTGCCTCGCTAGCGCCTCAGTTTCCGTGTTTGCACGCGCAGCCCAAACCCCGCACATGGCCGAACTCCGGCCGCCGCTTTGGAGCTTTCCGTTGTTGTCACCGGCCACCATAGGCCCGGCCTCCACCACCACTAGATGCGCGACTGCAAGAGCTCTCCAACGAGCCCAAGAACGGCCTCGCCCGTGCCCTGTGGGCGTCTTCCGAGCCGCGCCACCGTCTCGGGCCTCGCCGGCGACTCAACGCCGGCGGGATTAGCCCCGCTGACCAGGGGTTTGACCCCAGTTTGACTCCCCTGAGTCAATGACAAGTGGGCCCCCTCTGTTAATTAAATCAGATTAGTTTTACCTAAAGATAATTAGCTTAATTAACTACGGACACGCGGGACCCACCAGTCAGGTTTGACCTGGACGTCCCCGTTGACCACTAACGTCACCCTGACATAATGCTGACGCAGTAATTAAATTACTGGATTTATTTTATTCTTATACAGGAAATTCCAGAAAATAGTCAAAACTTCTAAAAATCATAGAAAATCAACCATAGCTCCAAATGCAAAGATTTATATATGAAAAATGATCAGAAAAATTCAATCTATCCATCTGTAATGGTTTCATGCATGACAAAACAAGTTTACCTTGCTGTTTAAGAAGAATAAGGAAATGCACCATTAAAGCCATGTTTAATAAGCTAATAATTGAATCTTTGATTCAAATCAGTTCAATCCTTTCTGTTGTAGCTTGCATTAGGCCAAGGCACATTCATATTGCCACATCATAGCATGCATCATATTGTTGCATATCGTCATGTGTTGATTGTGTTCCGATGTGTTCTTCGTGGTAGGTTCTGCCTCCGAGGATATTCACGAGTATCCAACTGAAGGGCAGTATCCCACTACCACTCCATCAGGCAAGCAACCATTGATCATTCCGATACAACCCATGTTCTCGCTTCTGCTCTTGTTTACTGCATTAAGACAACGCGTTTCAATCTGCTGTGTGCTATGGTAGTTGAACCCTTATCCTCTGCATGACCTGTCATTGCCACAGTAACTAGATGAAACCCACTAGCATGTGTAGGAGTTGATTGAGCCATGTATGTGATTCCTACCTTGCTATGCTTGCTATGCTTAGAGTTGTGTCAGGTCTGGTTCATCTGGGTGATGGGCTAGAGTGAAATGCTTATGTCGGTAATGTGAGGGATGTGTTGAACATGTTTTGGTAAAGGTATCGATGAGAGGCCATGTAGGAGTACATGGTGGGTTGTTTCATTGAGGCCGTCCCTAAGAACTGAGAACTGTATGTGTGATTTAAGATGTAGTTACTACCGTACATTGGGCCCGAAACCAATGGACCCTCTCGGCTTCTTAATCACCCTAGTACTCTGTCCAGGAGTTGCAAATAGTTTCGGGTGTTTGTAGGTTATGTGTTGGCGGCCGTGCGTAGCACTGACCCTAGGGGTGGGCTATGTTGCGGTAGATACACCGTGGCCGGGTATGCCGGGCTCCCGTTTGGCATCTCGGGACCCTGTTCACATCGTTCGAGGCCGTATGTGGAAACCTCGGCCGGACTCCCTGCGGATGGAACCTGGATAGGCGATAAACCTGGACTAGAGACTTAAGTGTTAGGTAGGCCGTGGCCGACACCCTCGCTGGGCTTCCGCTTGAAGGTTGTCGAGTACATGTCGTGTAAACAGCGGTAAGTGGTGAAAGCGTGTATGAAGAAGTACACCCCTGCAGGGTATAAAACTATTCGAATAGCCGCGTCCGCGGTAAAGGACTACTTGGTTGCCTATACAGTTCATAGACAAGTTAATGGATACTACTAAAAGACTCAGGATAAGTGTGAGTACCGAGGATGGCCCTCTTGTAGGATGACGAGGGAGGATCCCCGGTGGAGTATTGTGTTGGTGAGTAGTGGACTCGTGTGCGAAAACTATTTTACTGGTGGAGTTCCTTAGGATAGCTTAGCCAAGAGTCAAAGCTGGCTTGCTGCATTAACCCCACCACCTTCTTGAGAATAAGCATGTTTAGTAGGTTCTAATGTAAGACTTGCTGAGTACCTTTGTACTCATGTTTGCTTAATTACTGTTTTCAGACGACAACACCGCCCCCTCCGATGGGTTCTACGTAGACCTTGACGTCGATGAGTGACTAGCCACCCAGGTGGTGATACTGGCCATGGAGGGCCCTATGTAGATAGACAGGCTTCGAGAAGCCTTCTTTCTTTCTAGAGTCTGTACTCAGACTAGTTGCTTCCGCATGTGCTTGTATGTTTGTACGACTTGAGTGTCGGGTCATGTGACCCCTATCTGTATGAACATGTTATGTATGGCTCCCTGGAGCCTTTAAATAAAGTACTTGAGTTGTAGAGTTTTGTTGTGATGCCATGTTGTATGTACTCATATCGGGCATATTGTGTGTATGATTGAAATGCTTGGTATGAGTTGGATCTGACAATCTAGTTGTTTATCCTTGGCAGCCTTTCTTATGGGGAAATGTAGTCTAGTGTTCCTCGAGCCATAGTAGTCCGCTACAGCCCGGTTCACCAGAGTCCTGCTAGCCCAGCACTACTGTTCAAGACACTTGACTGGCCGGCATGTGTTTCACTTCGTTCCTATGTCTGTCCCTTCAGGGAAATGTCACGCGGTGATATCCGGAGTCCTGCCTAGCCTGCTACAGCCCGGTTCACCGGAGTCCTGTTAGCCTAGTGCTACAGCCCAGAATCACTCACTGATGACCGACATGTTCGATGTGATTCATGTATGCCTATCTCCATAGGTCTGTGCCGCTTTGGGTTCATGACTTGCCATGTCGGCCCGGGTTCTCTGTCATATGGATGCTAGCGACACTATCATATACGTGAGCCAAAAGGCGCAAACGGTCCCGGGCCATGGTAAGGCGACACCCGTGGGATACCGTGCGTGAGGCCGCAAAGTGATATGAGTGTTACCGGCTAGATCGATATGACTTGGAATCGGGGTCCTGACAGCGTTGGTATCAGAGCCGGACTGCCTGTAGGTTTGTTGAGCCAAGCTGGTCGATGTCGAGTCTAGAAATGCTTTAGTTATATGTAGGGGAATTGATTGTGGGAGGGAACGTAAGGCTCTTTTACTCCTTTACCCTATGCCTCTGATCTGAGTCATTCTCTTCTCATTCAACGTGGGTTAAGGACTAGGCTCTCTTCTTCTATCAGGTTCACGTGTTACTAATCCGTAGTAGCTTATAGGATTGTTGTTACAAGTCCCAGTTCAGTTTCTACTATTCTTAGTATGTTGCTAATTGGATCAGAACCTTGATATGATGTTGTTGAGTGGTATTGCGAACTGTTGTGGATGTCTCAAATCTTTTTATGAGTATTTACAGCTGTTATGCTGTCCAATTTTCCCTAGAAATTCTGATGTCTTTGCATTGTGGTTGTGCTTTCAGATGGCCAACCGTGTTCAAAACCAAGTGGTTCTCCTGACCCGGTGCCTTGACGTGCCCGGTCATACTGCTATGTTAGTCCGGGTAATGATCAAGACGGGTTACCGTTGGTATCCTGAATACACCGTTGAAGAGCAATTCTGCAACTTTAATCAAAGCCAATATTTCTGCACCGTCAGGATATTTCCTTCTTATCCTGGATCTATCGAGCCCCTTCACTGTTCCTATGGACTCGGGGTTACTGTTGAGATGGCTGTGCAGGATGCTGCCTATTCCATGATGACCATTATGCGAGTCCGGACTGGCCTGCTTTGGAACACCGACTTCCGTTACATGCCAGCTTCACTTCCGGGAGCGCAGGGGTATCTTCAGGCTATCTATGCAGACTCCACTCAGGAGGACTCATTAACTCGTACCACTGCTGAGATGCTCGAAGATAAGGACCGAGAGAATCGGGCCTTGAGGCTGGAGCTTTTCAATACCCGTGCTGATCATTGGGCCAGATTGACTCGGTTTGCACCTGCTGTGCAAGCTGGATGTATGGATACAAGGGATCTGTATCCTGTGAGATCAGCTCTGCCAGACATGGTGGATTGGCGTGATGTGGGAGGCATCACCCCACCCCGTGGTCCCCACAGGCCACCGTTTGTTGGTCCAAGACCTCATCCTAGCCCCTTTGGTCCACAGGCACCTCAGGACAGTCTGTTCCCGGATGGTCACGTTGAACTTCCAGGCTACGGAGGTGACTTCTATGAGGACTACTACGGAGCTATCTAAGTTAGTAGTAGTACCACTAGTATTGTAGTAGTTGTATCTCCACTGTCCTGCGTGACTTGTGGAATACGACTTAGTGTGTAGTCAATTCCAGAGGTGTAGACAAATAATGTATAGGAGCTTGGAATGCCTCCGATGAGATGTAATGTCTTTCATCATAGTTGTACTGTAGTCTGGGCTTGTACTAAACTATGTATGATGTGTATGACCGTTGGTATATATATGGCAGTTTTATATTACCATGACATACAGATGAACATCTCTGCATTCCGTGTTATCCATTACATTCTGCACTTCCTTGCTAAGTTTGAGCCATCCTTATCTAAACCATTGTCTTGTTTTCTCCTAGGATGGTCAACACCTGCAGCAACCCTGCTGCCTCGGAGCAGGGGGAAGCCAGTGCAACTAGGGGTGAAAATCTGCCTCACCCGCCTTCTCTGGCCGAAGTAATGCTGGAGGCGGAAAGAAACAAGCGTGAGACTAACCGCCTGCTAGAGCGGATTGAGCAGAACACTGCACGCCACCCGCGAAATGACTTGGTGTCGATCAATGACTTTATCAAGCTGTACCTACCAAAGTTTAACCATTCCGTCGAACCCCTCGACGCGGATGACTGGCTTCGCAGCATTAGCCACAAGCTACGTTCTGCCAACGTAGCCGAAGCCTACAAGGTTACCTATGTTGCCTATCACCTCGAAGGCCCTGCTAGCCTTTGGTGGGAAAACTTCGAAGCTATGCGCCCGGTCGGCCAAATCACTACTTGGGCTGAATTCAGTGAGGCTTTCTGTGAGCATCACATTCCGGAAGGTCTCATGGATCGCAAGAGGGAGGAGTTCTGCAACTTCACCCAAGGAAGACTGACTGTGGATGCATATAGTCGTGAATTTGGGAATCTGGCACGCTATGCCCCTGAAGAGGTATCTACTGACGCTAAGAAGCAGACAAGGTTCCGCAAAGGGACTTAGCCCTGAGCTTCGCCGCGATCTTCGTCTGCACGAGTGCACCTCCTTTCAGAAGTTGGTCAATAAAGCCATCAGTGCTGAGATGGGCCAGACTGATTATGACGCTTCACGCAAGCACTCCCGTGATTTTGGCTCTTCATCCGGCTCTGGAACTCAAAAGCGCCGGGTGTGGATTCCAAGCACGGCACTGCCACCCAGGTTCATCCCGAGGCCATCCTTTGAGGCGCCTCGTCCCAACCAGCAATTTGCACCACCCAAGCCCTATGGTGGCCCCGCTGCTAATGCTGCTCCACGCCCCAATGTGGTGACATGCTTTAAGTGTGGAGAGCCGGGTCACTATAGTCGAGAGTGACCCCAGAACAACAACCCCATTCAGACTGGAAAGTCCGTTGGCTGTGGTAAGCCCGCGGGAAAGACATTCTACACCAAGCCGGTCACCACTGCCCGTGGCCCTGTCAACTATGTTTCAGCCGAGGAGGCTCATGAGGATCCCAACGTCGTCCTTGGTACGCTCCTTGTTAACTGCCATCCGGCATCTGTTCTTTTCGATACTGGAGCATCTCATTCATTCATATCCGAGAACTATGCTCGATTGCACAACACGACATTCTATGACATGCCCTCTACCATGGAAATTCAAACTCCTGGCTCTAGATGGCAAACTTCTAGAGTAAGCCATGGGAACGAAATTCTTGTCGATAGACTTGTCTTCCTTGCATCCTTAATAGCTCTCAAGTCCTCGGACATAAACATCATCTTGGGTATGGACTGGATGTCAGCTCATTATGCTAAGATCGACTGTGCCACTAGAACCGTTCAACTTACTCACCCATCGGGCAAGACAGTCAATGTCTTAACTCGAGTGGCCAAGTGCCAGTTTTACTCCTTAAATGCCAACCCCCTTCCAGACCTTGAGGATGTTCCGGTAGTCCGAGACTTTCCGGATGTCTTTCCAGAAGAACTGCCAGGTGTTCCACCTGACAGGGATGTTGAGTTTGTGATAGACCTTGTTCCAGGAACCGTTCCAATTTCTAGAAGACCCTACAAGATGGCACCTTAGAACTAGCCGAGCTTAAGAACCAACTCGATGAGTCCTTGAAAAAGGGTTTCATCCGTCCTAGTTCCTCTCCTTGGGCTTGCCCCGTCCTCTTCGTTAAGAAGAAGGATGGAACGGATCGAATGGTTGTGGATTACCGACCTGTCAATTTGGTCACCATCAAGAACAAATATCCGCTTCCCAGGATCAACGATCTGTATGATCAGCTCGCTGGATCCTCAGTCTTTTCCAAGATGGATCTGAGGTTGGGCTACCATCAAATCAAAATCAGAAACGGGGACATTCCCAAAACGGCCTTTGTTACTCGTTATGGCCAATACGAGTACACCGTGATGTCCTTCGGTTTAACCAATGCCCCAGCCACCTTCTCCCGGTTAATGAACTCGGTTTTCATGGAGTACTTGGACAAATTTGTCGTAGTATACCTCGATGACATACTCATCCACTCCAAGAATGAAGAGGAACATGCCGAACATCTAAGGCTGGTGTTGATGAAACTTCGAGAGCATCGCCTTTACGCCAAATTCTCCAAGTGTGAATTTTGGTTGCCAGAAGTGACCTATCTAGGCCATGTAATCTCTGGTAAGGGTATTGCTGTCAATCCCGAGCGAGTTCAAGCCATCCTTGATTGGACTCCACCTGAGACGGTTAAGCAAGTTCGGAGCTTCCTTGGCTTAGCAAGCTATTGCCGCCGCTTCGTCGAGAATTTCTCCAAGGTTGCTAAACCTCTAACTGAACTCCTCAAGAAAGATAAAAAGTTCGAGTGGACTCCACAGTGCGAGTTCAGTTTTCAGGAACTGAAAAGACGCCTGACATCTGCTCCCGTACCAGGATCAACGATCTGTATGATCAGCTCGCTGGATCCTCAGTCTTTTCCAAGATGGATCTGAGGTTGGGCTACCATCAAATCAAAATCAGAAATGGGGACATTCCCAAAATGGCCTTTGTTACTCGTTATGGCCAATACGAGTACACCATGATGTCCTTCGGTTTAACCAATGCCCCAGCCACCTTCTCCCGGTTAATGAACTCGGTTTTCATGGAGTACTTGGACAAATTTGTTGTAGTATACCTCGATGACATACTCATCCACTCCAAGAATGAAGAGGAACATGCCGAACATCTAAGGCTGGTATTGATGAAACTTCGAGAGCATCGCCTTTACGCCAAATTCTCCAAGTGTGAATTTTGGTTGCCAGAAGTGACCTATCTAGGCCATGTAATCTCTGGTAAGGGTATTGTTGTCAATCCCGAGCGAGTTCAAGCCATCCTTGATTGGACTCCACCTGAGACGGTTAAGCAAGTTCGGAGCTTCCTTGGCTTAGCGAGCTATTGCCGCCGCTTCGTCGAGAATTTCTCCAAGGTTGCTAAACCTCTAACTGAACTCCTCAAGAAAGATAAAAAGTTCGAGTGGACTCCACAGTGCGAGTTCAGTTTTCAGGAACTGAAAAGACGCCTGACATCTGCTCCCGTACTGGTACCACCAGATTTCTCCAAGGACTTTATTATCTATTGCGACGCCTCGCGACAAGGACTAGGTTGTATACTCATGCAAGATCGTCAAGTAATTGCCTATGCTTCATGGCAATTACACCCACATGAGGAAAATTATCCCACACATGATCTAGAGCTTGCAGCTGTAGTCCATGCACTTAAAACTTGGCGACATTACCTTCTCGGTAATCGTTGCGAGATCTTCACCGATCACCAAAGTTTGAAATATATCTTCACCCAACCAGATTTGAATCTCAGGGAAAGACGTTGGGTTGAGTTGATCTCATATTACGACTTAGGAATAACTTACACCCCAGGCAAAGCCAATGTCATGGCTGATGCGCTAAGCCGTAAGTCCTATTGTAACAACCTGATGTTACAACAAAGTCAACCATTTCTCCATGAGGAATTTCGTAAGCTAAATCTTCACATTGTTCCTCGAGGATTCCTATCCACCCTGGTGGCGAAACCTACCCTTACGGATCAGATCATCAAGGCACAGAAGGTAGATCCGGGAATCTCCCGTATTAAGAGAAACATTAAGAAAGGAGTCGCGAATTGTTTCTCCATTGATGATCAAGGTGTCGTATACTTTGGGAATCGCCTAGTGGTTCCAAAGGCACGAAACCTGAGGCGGCTGATCCTTAAGGAAGCTCATGAATCCCCTCTCACCATTCATCCCGGTAGTACTAAAATGTATCAAGACCTACGCTAGAGGTTTTGGTGGACTAGGATGAAGAGAGAAATCACTCAATACATTGCTAATTGCGACGTTTGTCGTCGTGTTAAAGCAGAGCATCAACGGCCTGCTGGCACCCTTCAACCTTTGGCTATTCCCGAGTGGAAATGGGATAAAATCAGTATGGAATTCATCACTGGGTTTCCCAGGACCAAGAGAGGGAATAATGCCATCTTCGTCGTGATCGACCGTCTTTCCAAAGTAGCCCATTTCCTACCTGTTCGTGAGAGTATCACCGCTAGCCAGCTAGCTGATTTATACATCTCCCGAATAGTGTCTCTTCATGGTGTTCCATTGGAAATTAACTCAGACCGTGGAAGTCTCTTCACCTCTCGATTTTGGGAAAGTTTCCAAAATGCTATGGGAACTCGTCTTTCCTTTAGCACCACCTTCCATCCTCAATCAAGTGGTCAAGTAGAACGAGTCAATCAAATTCTGGAAGATATGCTCCGAGCTTCTGTCATCTCGTTCGGAATGAGTTCAGAGAAATGCCTTCCATTTGTGGAGTTTTCTTATAACAATAGTTATCAAGCCAGCTTATGCAAGGCTCCTTTCGAAGTTCTCTATGGACGAAAATGTCGAACGCCTCTTAACTGGTCAGAAACCGGGGAAAGACAACTCTTTGGCCCGGATATGATTCAGGAAGCAGAAGAGCAGGTTCGCGTTATTCATGAGAAATTGAAAACAGCCCAATCCCGTCAAAAGAGTCAATATGATCGTAAACATAAGCCTATTTCTTATGAAGTCGATGAGAAGGCTTACCTTCGGGTTACCCCGTTAAAGGGAACCCATCGTTTCGGTATCAAAGGTAAATTGGCTCCTCGTTACATTGGACCCTTTCGCATTCTTGCCAAACGATGAGAAGTTGCCTACCAATTGGAACTACCTCCGCATCTTTCCAGAGTTCACGATGTCTTCCACGTTTCTCAACTCAGGCGTTGCTTCGTGTATCCCATCCGTGGAGTGGACCATGAAACGCTTGATCTACGAGATAACCTGTCATATCGGGAATATACCGTTCGTATCCTTGATCAAGCCGAGCGTACCACTCGACGTCATAATATCAAGTTTCTCAAGGTTCAATGGTCACACCATTCCGAGAAAGAAGCCACTTGGGAAAGGGAGGATCGTCTTCGACTCGAGTACCCCACCTTCTTCCCGGAGGATCCTAAATCTCGGGACAAGATTCTTTTGAGTGGGGGTGAGTTGTCACACCCTAGCTAGTTCAAGCATTAGAGTGTGCATCATGTTTAAATTTCTCTTAAATTTGAAATGGGGAAGGCAGAAACCCCCAACACCCCCCTGGAAACAACTAGGGTTTACTAAAATTATTTTCAATGAACCTGAAATGCCCTTCTAAAAAGTTCACCCTCTTTGTCTTGGGTTAAAACCTCTGGCAAAATTGGTGCACATTTTTCTAGGTCAACAGAAGGTCATTGAATTAAATCATAAGTATTTGAATTTGGGCATTTAAATGCTATAAAATAATTTAAATGCCCAAATAATTCTGGAAATAAATGTTTGCTATTGGAAATAATCTAAACAGAGCCCACAATTATTTTCAGGATTTTTGGAAATGTTTTAGTATTTTAATTAAAGCCCAATAGTTGCAGTTAAATAGAAAAACAAAAACAAATAAAAAAAGAGAGAGGGAAACTACCTGGGCCTTACCTGTGCTGGCCCAGCCCACCTGGCTCGGCCTAGCCGACTGGCCTTGCCAGTCATCGTCCTCCTCGCGCCAGAAGGACGCGGAGCACGTGGCTGGCGCCCGCGGCCACACGCCGGCCACCTCCTGCTTCTGCCGACGTCCTGGAGATGTCCAGGGATGCCACGCGACCCCCACGTCCCCCTCTCATCCTCGCTCACTCTCCCCCTCGTCTCCCTCACTCTCTCCCGCGATGCCCGAGCGCGTTCCTCGTCGCCGTTCGCCGTAGACGATGCCAGAGCCACCCCCTCGCCCCTCCGACAAGCCAAATCGGTCCGCCACGACGCCCTCGCCCTCCCCATCGAGCCACACTTCACCGGAGGCCCTGCATCGCCGCTATCGCGCCGTCTTCAACCTCGGTACCCGCCGGACGCCGTTCATCGATTCGCCTCGCTCCGGTCGCCCCCGAGCCCACTGAGCTGCTCATCGACCTCCCTGTGAGCTCCGTCGCCTTCCCCCTCTTCTTTCCCACGCATTTGCACCCTCTAGGCCATAGTTCCACCATGGCCGAAGCTCGTCTCTGCTCGAGCTCGTCGCCGGCGTCGCTCCGGCGACCATTTGGTCATCCCGTGCTATGCAACGCGCTTGCCGCATCGCGTAGTACCTCGCTAGCGCCTCAGTTTCCGTGTTTGCACGCCGCAGCCCAAACCCCGCACATGGCCGAACTCCGGCCGCCGCCTTGGAGCTCGCCGTTGTTGTCTCCGGCCACCATAGGCCCGACCTCCACCACCACTAGATGCGCGACTGCAAGAGCTCTCCAACGAGCCCAAGAACGGCCTCGCCCGTGCCCTATGGGCGTTTTCCGAGCCGCGCCACCGTCTCGGGCCTCGCCGGCGACTCAACACCGGCGGGATTAGCCCCGCTGACCAGGGGTTTGACCCCAGTTTGACTCCCCTGAGTCAATGACAAGTGGGCCCCCTCTGTTAACTAAATCAGATTAGTTTTAACTAAAGATAATTAGCTTAATTAACTACTAACACGCGGGACCCACCAGTCAGGTTTGACCTGGACGTCCCCGTTGACCACTAACATCACCCTGACGTAATGCTGACGCAGTAATTAAATTACTGGATTTATTCTTATACAGGAAATTCCAGAAAATAGTCAAAACTTCTAAAAATCATAGAAAATCAACCATAGCTCCAAATGCAAAGATTTATATATGAAAAATGATCAGAAAAATTCAATCTATCCATCTGTAATGGTTTCATGCATGACAAAACAAGTTTACCTTGCTGTTTAAGAAGAATAAGGAAATGCACCATTAAAGCCATGTTTAATAAGCTAATAATTGAATCTTTGATTCAAATCAGTTCAATCCTTTCTGTTGTAGCTTGCATTAGGCCAAGGCACATTCATATTGCCACATCATAGCATGCATCATATTGTTGCATATCGTCATGTGTTGATTGTGTTCCGATGTGTTCTTCGTGGTAGGTTCTGCCTCCGAGGATATTCACGAGTATCCAACTGAAGGGCAGTATCCCACTACCACTCCATCAGGCAAGCAACCATTGATCATTCCGATACAACCCATGTTCTCGCTTCTGCTCTTGTTTACTGCATTAAGACAACGCGTTTCAATCTGCTGTGTGCTATGGTAGTTGAACCCTTATCCTCTGCATGACCTGTCATTGCCACAGTAACTAGATGAAACCCACTAGCATGTGTAGGAGTTGATTGAGCCATGTATGTGATTCCTACCTTGCTATGCTTGCTATGCTTAGAGTTGTGTCAGGTCTGGTTCATCTGGGTGATGGGCTAGAGTGAAATGCTTATGTCGGTAATGTGAGGGATGTGTTGAACATGTTTTGGTAAAGGTATCGATGAGAGGCCATGTAGGAGTACATGGTGGGTTGTTTCATTGAGGCCGTCCCTAAGAACTGAGAACTGTATGTGTGATTTAAGATGTAGTTACTACCGTACATTGGGCCCGAAACCAATGGACCCTCTCGGCTTCTTAATCACCCTAGTACTCTGTCCAGGAGTTGCAAATAGTTTCGGGTGTTTGTAGGTTATGTGTTGGCGGCCGTGCGTAGCACTGACCCTAGGGGTGGGCTATGTTGCGGTAGATACACCGTGGCCGGGTATGCCGGGCTCCCGTTTGGCGTCTTGGGACCCTGTTCACATCGTTCGGGGCCGTATGTGGAAACCTCGGCCGGACTCCCTGCGGATGGAACCTGGATAGGCGATAAACCTGGACTAGAGACTTAAGTGTTAGGTAGGCCGTGGCCGACACCCTCGCTGGGCTTCCGCTTGAAGGTTGTCGAGTACATGTCGTGTAAACAGCGGTAAGTGGTGAAAGCGTGTATGAAGAAGTACACCCCTGCAGGGTATAAAACTATTCGAATAGCCGCGTCCGCGGTAAAGGACTACTTGGTTGCCTATACAGTTCATAGACAAGTTAATGGATACTACTAAAAGACTCAGGATAAGTGTGAGTACCGAGGATGGCCCTCTTGTAGGATGACGAGGGAGGATCCCCGGTGGAGTATTGTGTTGGTGAGTAGTGGACTCGTGTGCGAAAACTATTTTACTGGTGGAGTTCCTTAGGATAGCTTAGCCAAGAGTCAAAGCTGGCTTGCTGCATTAACCCCACCACCTTCTTGAGAATAAGCATGTTTAGTAGGTTCTAATGTAAGACTTGCTGAGTACCTTTGTACTCATGTTTGCTTAATTACTGTTTTCAGACGACAACACCGCCCCCTCCGATGGGTTCTACGTAGACCTTGACGTCGACGAGTGACTAGCCACCCAGGTGGTGATACTGGCCATGGAGGGCCCTATGTAGATAGACAGGCTTCGAGAAGCCTTCTTTCTTTCTAGAGTCTGTACTCAGACTAGTTGCTTCCGCATGTGCTTGTATGTTTGTATGACTTGAGTGTCGGGTCATGTGACCCCTATCTGTATGAACATGTTATGTATGGCTCCCTGGAGCCTTTAAATAAAGTACTTGAGTTGTAGAGTTTTGTTGTGATGCCATGTTGTATGTACTCATATCGGGCATATTGTGTGTATGATTGAAATGCTTGGTATGAGTGGGATCCGACAATCTAGTTGTTTATCCTTGGCAGCCTTTCTTATGGGGAAATGTAGTCTAGTGTTCCTCGAGCCATAGTAGTCCGCTACATCCCGGTTCACCGGAGTCCTGCTAGCCCAGCACTACTGTTCAGGACACTTGGCTGGCCGGCATGTGTTTCACTTCGTTCCTATGTCTGTCCCTTCAGGGAAATGTCACGCGGTGATATCCGGAGTCCTGCCTAGCCTGCTACAGCCCGGTTCACCGGAGTCCTGTTAGCCCAGTGCTACAGCCCGGAATCACTCGCTGATGACCGATATGTTCGATGTGATTCATGTATGCATGTCTCCATAGGTCTGTGCCGCTTTGGGTTCACGACTAGCCATGTCGGCCCGGGTTCTCTGTCATATGGATGCTAGTGACACTATCACATACGTGAGCCAAAAGGCGCAAACGGTCCCGGGCCATGGTAAGGCGACACCCGTGGGATACCGTGCGTGAGGCCGCAAAGTGATATGAGGTGTTACCGGCTAGATCGATGTGACTTGGAATCGGGGTCCTGACATTCCCGTTAGTTTGGTATATGACCAAGTCAAAGTAGCCACCCGATATTCCCAATAGGATTGCAAGTTAGACAGCCTGTTAGATGGTATAGAGGAGGAAATTTTTGAGTCTAAGTGACTATGTACTTTCCTTGACATATTTTTCCCTAGCCGGATTTGTAAAACAATTGTCATGGCAGACCTTTTCGCTTTGAACTCTAGACCCGAAGGTGCGGAGTGTTTCCGAATACCTGAGCGGCAAAAAATAGACCGGGGTATGCGTGGAAACTAGGCATAGGGGTCATAGTTGCTTGAACAGACAAGTTGTATCCGGCTAGCTATGTTATATTACATTGTGATTGTAAGAAACATCTTCCAGAGAGAATAGTTCCGTTAAGGGTTCCTTTCCCTGGGTAGTCATGCGTTAATGTGCATGTCTGAACTATCATTTGCAGAAATCGTAGTGTTCGTAACATCTGGGGTGCTCACCGAGGGGTGAATGAAGAAAACATCTTTAGTATGCCAACCGAATATTCCCTTAAGAACGCTAGCTTTCGGCTTCACCCAGTCTAAGGTACACATCCGGATGACCCGACAGTAACAATCACAGAGGTGCTCCCTTTATGCCCTAGTTGAACTAACGGGGCCGTAGGGCATAAGCACAGGAGCCAGGCAACCCAACTTGGCCAAAACTTAAGCCATATCGATGCATATAATGGCGAAGAAAAGGTACATATGAGGAGAACACACATATGTGACGAGCTTGATGCTCGGAAAATAACAATAGTAAGCTTCTGTCCAAGAAGCCCCTAGGTATAATGGACGTACATATTTGAGTATGTGTATGTCACAGGTGCACGGTTGAGCCGCGTGAAGAGCTTTAAAGCTAAAACGGAAAAAATCGAAAAGAGAGGAAAGAAGTATTGGAAACAATAGGTAGAAGGAAACAAACAAAGAGTTCGGCACTAGGCATAGAATCTTCGGAGTCTGGCCGCGTTCCAGGGGTTCGGCTCTAGGCGATTGTCAGATGCATCACACAGGCGGTATGCTCCCCCAGTGAGAACTTCGTCAATGATGAAGGGACCCTCCCACTTTGGCTTGAGTTTGTCATGTTTCTTCTCCGAGAGGCGTAGAACAAGTTCGCCAACGTTGTAAGTCTTGGCACGTACTTCTCTGCTTTGATATCTGCGGGCCTGCTGTTGATAAAATGCGGAATGGGCTTTTGCAACGTCGCGCTCCTCCTCCAAGGTATCTAACTTGTCCTGCCGATCGAGCTCGGCCTCTTTCTCTTCGTACATGTGCACTCAAGGTGAGTCATGAAAAATGTCGTAGGGTAACACAGCCTTTGCGCCATACACCATAAAGAAAGGTGTGTATCCGGTAGTGCGATTGGGCGTGGTCCGCAGCCCCCAGAGTATGGAGTCGAGCTCCTAAACCCAGTGCTTGTCAGATTCTTTTAAAGACCGCACTTGTCTGGGTTTGATGCCACTCATAATAAGACCATAGACTCGTTCGACTTGACTGTTTGTTTGCGGATGATATACGGAGGCGTAATCGAGCTTAATGCCGAGATTAGCACACCAATTTTTCACCTCAACGGCTGTAAAGCTAGAGCCGTTGTCGGTGATGATGCTGTGTGGAACACCGTAACGGTGCACAACACCGGATATAAAGTCTATCACTGGCCCGACTTCTATCATTTTAACTGGTTTGGCCTCTATCCACTTAGTGAACTTATCTACCATAACTAGCATATATTTTTTATTATGGCTACCTCCTTTAATGGGTCCAACCATGTCAAGCCCCCAGACCGCGAAAGGCCAAGTTATTGGGATTGTTTGTAGAGTAGTGTGTGGCATATGGCTTTGGTTGGTGAAAAGCTGGCACCCAACACAACGTTGGACAAGGTCATGTGCATCTGCTCGGGCCGTCGGTAGTAAAAACCTGTGCAGAAGGCCCTGTTTACAAGGGCCCGAGCTACGGCGTGGTGACTACCGAGACCGGCATGAATTTCAGCCAAAAGCTGCCGCCCCTCCTCCTCGGAGATACATCTTTGAAGCACTTCGGTAGCGCTTTTCTTGTAGAGTTCTCCTTCATGGACCTTATAGGCTTTCGAACGCCGAACAATGCGGCGGGCCTCATTCTGATCCTCAGGGAGCTCTCGCCTATTGAAGTAGGCCAAGAATGGTTCGGTCCATGGGGTAATGACTGCCATTACAAGATGGGCTGATGGTGTTGTTTCGGTGGCTGAGCCTCTGATGATGTCGGTATGTTCGGCATCTGGGGTTAAGGTCGGGTCCGGACTAACGTTGCCGCTCTCCCCTTGCCACACCACGGATGGCTTGAAAAGCCTTTCCAAGAAGATATTAGGTGGGGCGGGGTCGCGCTTGGCGCCAATGCGAGCAAGGACGTCCGCCGCTTGATTACTCTCTCAAGCCACATGGTGAAACTCGAGCCCCTCGAACCGAGCCGACATTTTGAGAACGGCGTTACGGTAAGCCGCCATCTTCGTATCCTTGGCATCAAAATCTCTATTTATTTGAGATATCGCGAGGTTCGAGTCCCCGCGCACTTCCAGGCGTTGTATGCCCATGGAGACAGCCATCCGAAGACCATGCAATAAAGCCTCGTATCCCGCTGCATTGTTAGAGTGTGTATAATATTTGGAGTACGTACTGAACTATATCTCCAGTGGGGGATGTTAGGACAATGCCTGCCCCTAAGCCCGCCAGCATTTTGGAACCATCAAAATGCATAACCCAGTTGGAATACGTGTCATACTCTTTAGGGAGTTTGGCTTCTGTCCATTCGGCGATGAAGTTGGCCAGTACTTGGTATTTGATGGCCTGGCGTGGCTTATATGTTATATCGAATGGAAGGAGCTCAATGGCCCACTTGGCAATCCGGCCCGTTGCGTCGCGATTGTTTATTATGTCATTCAGTGGAACTTTAGAAGCCACTGTGATCAAGCACTCTTGGAAATAGTGTCATAGCTTCCGGGATGCCATGAAGACCGCGTATGCTATCTTTTGATAATGAGGGTACCGGGATTTGCATGGAGTTAGGATGGTCGATACGTAGTATACCGGCTTCTGGCGGGAATTTGTGTCCGTCCTCTTCTTGTTCGACGACGAGTACTACGCTCACCACCTGGTGTGTTGCAAATATGTATAATAGCATTGGTTCGCTGGCTCTTGGCGCGGCTAGGATTGGGTTGCTTGCTAACAGAGCCTTTATTTCTTCCAATCCGGCCATTGCTGCATCTGTCCTCTCGAAGTGATCGGTGCGTCAAAGGAGCCGATAAAGTAGCAATGCTTTTTCTCCTAGTCTGGAGATAAAGCGGCTTAAAGCTGCCACACATCCAGCTAGCTTTTGGATCTGTTTAAGGTCTGTTGGTGTAGCCAATTGTGATAAAGCTCGGATTTTGTCTGGATTTGCCTCGATTCCTCTACTGGAAACAATGAAGCCCAGTAGTTTTCTCGAGGGGACTCCGAATACACATTTTTCCGGATTGAGCTTAATGTCATATGTCCGGAGATTGTCGAATGTGAGGCGTAAGTCATCTATTAATGATTCAACTTACTTAGTCTTGATGACAACATCATCCACATATGCTTCAACTGTTTTACCGATTTGTTTCTCCAAGCATGTTTGAATCATGCGTTGGTAGGTGGCACTGGCATTTTTGAGCCCAAAGGGCATAGTGTTGAAGCAGAAAGTCTCGTATGGGGTGATAAATGCCATTGCATCTTGGTCGGATTCCTTCATTTTAATTTGATGGTATCCGGAGTATGCGTCAAGGAAACACAGTGAGTCATGTGCTGTAGTGGCGTCAATAATTTGATCGATGCGGGGGAGCGGGAATGGATCCTTAGGGCAAGCTTGGTTGAGGTCTTAGAAATCGACGCACAAGCGCCAGGATTTATCCTTCTCCGGCACCATCACCAGGGTTGCTATCCAGTCTGGATGTTTTATTTCTCTGATGAATACAACCTCGATTAGCTTGGCTAGCTCCTCCCCCATGGCTTGCCGTTTGGGTTCGGAAAAACGCCGCAGTGTTTTCTTAACTGGCTTGTATCCCTTCAATATATTGAGGCTGTGCTCGGCCAACCTGCATGGGATTACTGGCATATCAGAAGGGTGCCAGGCGAATATGTCCCAATTCTCGTGTAGGAATGCTCGTAGTGCAGCGTCCACCGTTGAGTCCAGCTGTGCACCGATGGAGGTTGTTTTCTTTGGGTCCGTCGAGTGGACTTGAAATTTGACTATTTCATCTGCTGGTTTGAAGGAGGTGGATTTAGAGCGCTTGTCGAGGATTATGCCGTCCCTATCCACCATTGAGCGCAGCACGTTTAACTCTTCGGCCACAAGGGCCTCAGAGAGTGCCTCAAGGGCCAGGGAGGCTGTTCTGTTTTCAGCACGGAGGGCTATATCCGGATCACTTGTGAGAGTGATAATACCATTGGGCCCGGGCATTTTGAGCTTCATATACCTGTAATGAGGTATGGCTTGAAAGCATGTGAATGCGTCTCGCCCCAACAGGGCGTGGTATCCACTGTTGAAAGGGGACACTTGGAAGGTTATTTCTTCGGACCGGTAGTTATCCGGCGTGCCGAATACCACATCAAGTGTGATTTTTCCCACGCATCGTGCCTCCTGGCTGGGAATAATTCCTTGGAAGGTCGTGCTACTTTGCTCAATACGGCTCATGTCTATGTCCATTTTACTGAGTGTATCCTCATATATGAGGTTTAACCCGCTGTCGCCGTCCATGAGCACTTTGGTAAGTCGAAAACCGTCCACAATTGGATTGAGGACCAAGGCCGCTGGTGCTCGGATTGACCGGCCTTTTGGTTCGTCACTGGCATTGAAAGTTATGGCCGTGTCATTCCAAGGATTTATTGTTGCTATGTGACAGACTTCGGTGAGGTCCCGGAGTGCCCTCTTGCGCCGATTGTTTGAAGTGAAAGTCTCGAAGACTGTCAATACTCTGCGGTCGTCGTGTTCCGAGGGGAGTTATTCTGAGGTATGTTTGGTGAGGATATCCTCGCCACTCTTGGCCACTTGCCGGAGTATCCAACATGCTCTAAGGCTGTGGGTAGGTATGGTATCTGGTGTTGTGTGTATTTTGCACAGCCTATCAAGCCATCCTTCCAGAACTGTTTCGCGCCCCGTAATGGGTTTGGATTTCTTTACTGCTGTGTTGGGCGCCTCTCGAGGGTGCATCCTTTTTGTCTGGACGAAAGGTTGAGTGGGAGCTGGCGGCTCCCAATGAGCTGCCTGAGTTTTCCAGGCGCTTTCCATTGCTTAGTACTTCTATACTATGGCTGTCAAATCGGTGAAGTGTAATAAGTGATGGCGGTTGATAGCGTTGAGGATTCCTTCGTCTATACAATTACTGCGGAATATTGAGATCGCGTCTTCGTCGTGGCAATCTTTGATCTTGTTCTTGACAAGGAGAAATCTGGCCCAAAAGTGATGGACTGTTTCCTGAGACTACTACCATAGGTTGGTGAGATCGCGTATATTTGGGTGGGTGGGTGGATTTAAATCCGAACCCTGACCCAATTTGGGATCTAGAGTTTGAGAAATTTCTGATCTTAATAGTTCGGATTCCGGGAGATCGACAGATTTTTCAGGTCTATCGTCTAATTGCAAGTTCAGAGGACAAAGTATGTCGTTCCGTGGATAGGTGTCTGGCTCTATGAGCTCGGGGATCCGAACATAGTTCGTCCTTAGTATAGAGGGAGAATTGTTGTTTTGCTCCTCCACTGCCGCTATCTGGTGGGTGATCGATGGAGATTTGATTTCTCTCTGATCGGGTTTGAGCCCAATCCGACCGTAGTCTATGGCGATCCCCAGGGCGGCGATGCGATCCAGAAGTTCATTCAAGGATGAAAATTCCGTTGAATCCATCTGTCTGGAGTATTCAGAGTCAATCCGGAGGCGATTTTCGATGACACGAGAAGTCATCATCAGCTTACCGGCCGAACGGGCGGTCATGATAAAGCCACCCAACCGGAGGGTTTGGCCTGAGGCAAGGGCTCCATCGGCGGTGATGTTGTCCTTGATCACAAGGCGAGCCATCAACCCTGACTTCGACGTCATAGTGGAACTCTCAACGACAGCACCAATGTCGGTGTCAAAACCAGCGGATCTCGGGTAGGGGGTCCCGGACTGTGCGTCTGAGGTTGATGGTAACAGGAGACAGGGAACACAATGTTTACCCAGGTTCGGGCCCTCTCAATGGAGGTAAAACCCTACGTCCTGCTAGATTAATATTGATGAGTATGGGGTTACAAGAGTTGATCTACCACAAGATCGTAATGGCTAAAACCCTAGAATCCTAGCCTATCTGATTATGATTGTCCCTACAGACTAAACCCTCTAGTTTATATATACATTGGAGGGGACTAGGGTTACACAAAGTCGGTTACATAGAAAGGAAATAGTATATCCGTCCGCCTGACTTGCCATCAACGCAAAGAAGAGTCCTATCCGGACACGGGAAAAAGTCTTCCATCTTGTATCTTCATGGCCCAATAATCCGGCCCATGTCCAACAGGCCAGACGCCCAAGGACCCCTTAGTCCAAGACTCCCTCAGCAGGCAGGGAGCACGGCCGACGCACGGGGTGGGCGTGTCAGGACCCCGATTCCAAGTCACATCGATCTAGCCGGTAACACTTCATATCACATTGCGGCCTCACGCACGGTATTCCCACGGGTGTCGCCTTACCATGGCCCGAGACCGTTTGCGCCTTTTGGCTCACGTATATGATAGTGTCGCTAGCATCCATATGACAGAGAACCCGGGCCGACATGGCTAGTCATGAACCCAAAGCGGCACAGACCTATGGAGACAGGCATACGTGAATCACATCGAGCATGTCGGTCATCAGCGTGTGAATCCGGGCTGTAGCACTGGGCTAACAGGACTCCGAGGAACCCGGGCTGTAGCAGGCTAGGCAGGACTCCGGGTGTCACCACGTGACATTTCCCCGAAGGGACAGACATAGGAACGAAGTGAAACACATGCCGGCCAGTCAAGTGTCCTGAGCAGTAGTGCTGGGCTAGCAGGACTCCGGTGAACCGGGCTGTAGCGGACTACTATGGCTCGAGGAACACTAGACTACATTTCCCCATAAGAAAGGCTGTCAAGGATAAACAACTAGATTGTCGGGTCCCACACATACCAAGCATTTCAATCATACACACAATATGCTCGATATGTGTAAATACAACATGGCATCACAACAAAACTCTACAACTCAAGTACTTTATTTAAAAGGCTCTAGAGAGCCATACATAACATGTTCATATAGGTAGGGTCACATGACCCGACACTCAAGTCATACAAGCATACAAGCACATGCGGAAGCAAATAGTCTGAGTGCAGACACTAGAAAGAAAGAAGGCTTCTCGAAGCCTGTCTATCTACATAGGGCCCTCCATGGCCAGGATCACCACCTGGGTGGCAAGTCACTCGTCGACATCAAGATCTACATAAAACCCATTGGAGGGGGTGGTGTTGTCGTCTGAAAACAATAATTAAACAAACATGAGTACAAAGGTACTCAGCAAGTCTTACATCAGAACCTACTATACATGCTCATTCTCAAGAAGGCGGTGGAGTTATTGCAGCAAGCCAGCTTTGACTCTTGGCTAAGCTATCCTACGGGACACCACTAGTAAAATAGTTTTCGCACACGAGTCCACTAATCACCAACACAATACTCCACCGGGGATCCTCCCTCGTCATCCTACGA